>NC_140278.1:19577323-19597323 GCF_964030765.1 Micromesistius poutassou
GATTTTAGTATAGCTGTTAACCCATGTCGTTACAAACAATGTTGATTTGAATGTGTCATGAGGGTGATAAAGTTCTTATGCTTATTTTAAGGCCTAGCCTACAGATTTTTTTTGCACTTTATTCTGGGATCAATGGATCAATTAATAGTTTGTTAACCTATGTTGTGAGTAATAGAGTAGAAAATATTTTAAATATTGTTGCAAGTGGCCTGTATGCATGGCCTTCACATGTTTTTTGTGAAGCTGTCCACGTTTTTGACATTTTCTCACAGTGCAAATATTTTTTTGAATGAGTTTCAAAAAATCAACAAAACAAAAAAAATCGTTCGATTATTGATGCATGATTGTGGACTATGTAAATAATAAAATTCCAGGTATTTTGGAAATATTTGGAGTCGCTGTGTTATAATTCATAATTCAGCTTAATATTTAATATATTGTTGCATATGGCACTCATCAATGAGAAAATGTCAAACTGGCACTGCATGTTTAAAAGGTTGCTAACCCCTGGATTAGAGCTAGGAGTTAACCTGAGTCATGGTGCTAGGGTTAGAGCTAGGAGTTAACCTGAGTCATGGTGCTTTATCTAGGAGTTAACTTGAGTCATGGTGCTATATCTAGGAGTTAACCTGAGTCATGGTGCTATATCGATGCTCTTTAACTAACCAGCAGTTCGAGGAATGATTCCAGCAGGAATATTCAGCCACTAGAAAGTCCAGCAGCTTTCAATGGATGTAATTATGGGTGAGATCATGAACGGAAGGTCAATACAGACATTAACATACTGAAGAACTCACCTCCTCACTGAGAAGGTGTTAGTGGTGGAGGAGGAAGGAGGAGCTGTAAGTGGTGGAGGAGGAAGGAGGAGGATATGTTAGTGATGAAGGAGGAGGAGGAGATGTCAGTGGTGGAGGAGGAGATTTTAGTGGTGGAGGAAGGAGAAGATGTTAATGGTGAAGGAGGAGGGGATGTTAGTGGTGGAGGAAGGAGGAGGAGATGTTAGCAATGGTGGAGGAATGAGGAGGAGATGTTAGTAATGGTGGAGAAAGGAGGAGGAGATGTTAGTGGTGGAGGAGGAATGAGGAGATGATAGTGGTGGAGGAAGGAGGAGGAGGAGATGTTAGTGGTGGAGGAAGGAGGAGGAGATGTTAGTGGTGGAGGAGGAGGAGGAGATGTTAGTCACGGAGGAGGAGGAGATGTTAGTGGTGGAGGAAGGAGGAGGAGGAGATGTTAGTGGTGGAGGAGGAGGAGATGTTAGCGGTGGAGGAGGAGGAGGAGATGTTAGTGATGGAGGAAGGAGGAGGAGGAGATGTTAGTGGTGGAGGAGGAGATGTTAGTGGTGGAGGAAGGAGGAGGGTGAGATGTTAGTGGTGGAGGAGGAGGAGATGTTAGTGGTGGAGGAGGAGGAGATGTTAGCGGTGGAGTAGGAGGAGATGTTAGTGGTGGAGGAAGGAGGAGGGTGAGATGTTAGTGGTGGAGGAGGAGGAGATGTTAGCGGTGGAGGAGGAGGAGATGTTAGTGGTGGAGGAGGAGGAGATGTTAGCGGTGGAGTAGGAGGAGATGTTAGTGGTGGAGGAAGGAGGAGGAGGAGATGTTAGCGGTGGAGGAGGAGATGTTAGTGGAGGAGGAAGGAGGAGGAGGAGATGTTAGCGGTGCAGGAGGAGATGTTAGTGGAGGAGGAGGAGATGTTAGCGGTGGAGTAGGAGGAGATGTTAGTGGAGGAGGAAGGAGGAGGAGGAGATGTTAGCGGTGCAGGAGGAGATGTTAGTGGAGGAGGAGGAGATGTTAGTGATGGTGGAGGAAGGAGAAAACATTCAGACTCAAACTCTGCTCCGAGGCGTGGGACAGAGGGCTGGTTCAGATATGTGTTTGCACACGCATGTGGGTTTGTGTGTATGTGAGTGTGTATGTTTGTGTATGTGTGTGCGTGTTTGTGTCTTTCTGCATGTTTGTGTGTGTGTGTGTGTGTGTGTGTGTGGTGTGTGTACTTGCTCATTGGGAGTGTGTGTTAATGCACCTGGAACTCTCTTTGTGCATCTGTGCATGCATGTGTATGTTTGTGTGTCTGTGTATGTCTAAATGTGTGTGTGTGTGTCCGTTTGTGTGTGCTTGTGTGTGTGTGTGTGTATAGTTGTGTGTTTGCGTGTATATTTCTGCATACCTGTGTCAAAGTGTGTGTGCGTGTCCAATGTGTGTGTTTGTGTGTGTGTGTGTGTCCCTGTGTGTGTTTATGTCCCCGTGTGTGAGTGTGTGTGTTTGTGTTTCTACATGTGTGTCCGTTTGTGTGGGCTTGTGTGTGTCTGTATAGTTCTTTGTGTTTGTGTGTATATTTCTGCATGCCTGTGTCACCGTGTGTGTGTGTGTGTAAGTGTGTGTGTCCCTGTGTGTGTTTGTATCCCCGTGTATGTGTGTGTGTTTCTCGAGGTCTTTCCGTGTGTGTGTGCCCACATGTGTGTGTGTGTGTGTGTGTTTCCATGTGTGTGTCCATATGTGTGCATGTGTGTGTGTCTCCATGTGTGTGTCCAGTGCAGAGAGGCTGGCAGAGCCTAAATCGCAGCTGTTGGCTTTAATCGACTTTGCGGACAGCAAAAGATTTCCCCCGCCCTGTGACACACACCTTCCAATGGGCTCAGGAGCGGCTTGGCAGCGGAGCCGGCGCCTCGTTCAGGTGGGGTTGGCAGCAGCTCCACCTCCTTATTTTTCCGGTGGAGGCGCCTTGATGGAACCAAGTGTCTCCAAGCCAGCTGTCCACTTCTCCCCACAGCCGATTGAAGCGAGGCCATCACTCGTATGCAAATCAGGTCTTAGGAGCCGCTGGCGGCTAAGCTCCAGAAGTCCACCTGAAGTTGCTGCTCGGAGTTAATCTCCAAACAGCCCCGCGCGGCACTTTGTTCTACAGCCGAGTCCCCTCCACCAGTGTGAGACGAGCAGGAGAACCGCAGCCATGCCGTTAGTTTGATAGGTCTGAGGCCAAAAGACACATGGGAGAGGACCGGCAGAGGGTCAGCTGTCCACCGCACAGACCTGTGAAGTCTGTGAGAACAACGGCGCCATGCTGTCCCTAAACGCTGCGTGGCTATTGAATGTTTTGGGAGTTTTATCGTACAGCGGCAATACACAGGTGAGCACCATTGTTTGTCATACTGTCCAAGTAATTCTTAAACACGACAGAAGGACGAGTCGGGTGCCGTTCTGCGAGCATTCAGGCGTTGCCTTCAGGGGCGTTGGAGTGAAGAGGCTTCAGAGAAAGTGCCACTCTCCCTCCGCTGAGTGTTTCCTTATTCGTTCTCCTCGCGCCGCTGTGCTCCGTCAGCCTCCGCAGAACAGGGGCTCTAAGTGGCTGTCAGAGCTGGGGACAAGAGGAGCGCATGGGGAGCCGAGGAGGAGGAGGAGGAGGAGGAGGAGCAGGAGCAGGCACGGCGTCCAGCGAAGGGAGGAGGAGGAGGAGGAGAAGGAGGAGGAGGAGGAGACACGGCGTCCAGCGAAGGGAGGAGGAGGAGGAGGAGGAGGAGGAGGAGACATAGCGTCCAGCGAAGGGAGGAGGAGGAGAAGGAGGAGGAGGAGGAGACACGGCGTCCGGCGAAGGGAGGAGGAGGAGGAGATGGAGGAGGAGGAGACACGGCGTCCGGCGAAGGGAGGAGGAGGAGGAGGAGGAGGAGGAGGAGACACAGCGTCCAGCGACGGGAGGAGGAGGAGGAGGAGGAGGAGGAGGAGGAGACACGGCGTCCAGCGAAGGGAGGAGGAGGAGGAGGAGGAGGAGGAGGAGGAGACACGGCGTCCAGCGAAGGGAAGAGGAGGAGGAGGAGAAGGAGGAGGAGGAGGAGACACGGCGTCCAGCGAAGGGAAGAGGAGGAGGAGGAGAAGGAGGAGGAGGAGGAGACACGGCGTCCAGCGAAGGGAGGAGGAGGAGGAGATGGAGGAGGAGGAGACACAGCGTCCAGCGAAGGGAAGAGGAGGAGGAGGAGGAGGAGGAGGAGGAGACACGGCGTCCAGCGAAGGGAGGAGGAGGAGGAGGAGGAGGAGGAGGAGGAGACACGGCGTCCAGTGAAGGGAAGAGGAGGAGGAGGAGGAGGAGGAGGAGACACGGCGTCCAGCTAAGGGAGGAGGAGGAGGAGGAGGAGGAGGAGGAGGAGGAGGAGGAGCAGACCTCCCACCCTGTCTCCACGGTGACGCTGCACTCAGAGTTCAAACTGGTTCAAACTGGTTTAAACTGTTTCTCCTCTGAGCGGTCAGCTTTGTGCTGATTATGAGTTTTGCTAAAAATAACCCTAATTATCGGTGGTTTGACTTTTTGCAACTAAAGGAACCTAGACGAATATTTCAATGATCCAAACATTGAGGAACAGCTGTGAGCGTTATAATATACACATTATATAATCACTTCAATCACATCAACCCCTACAGCTTTACAGATGTTCTGCTTACCTGGTTACCTGCTTACCTGGTTACCCGGTTACCTGGTTCCCTAACCCTAACCCTAACCTAATACCTTAACCTAACCGTCTCTAACCTCATACCTTAACTTAAGCGTCCTTAAATGCCACCTTACCATGTTGAACTACGTTAATCATTCCTAAAGCATTGTGGGAAATGACCTCCCAGTAAACATCCTGGTAGTCTTGACGACCGACCTGCCGCCATACAGCTGGTCTGCACCCCCCCCCCCCCCCGCGCTGAGCTCGTCTCCCAGAATGCACCACAAGCACCAGCGCATGTCGCCTATCATGTATCATGTAAACAGGTAGAAAACATTCCACCCACAGCTTGGACCAATCAGCATCCTGGAATATTAATGCACGTTTAAATTACAGGCCCAGGTGTGCGTTTCCTCTGAGGAGCTGAAGAGGTGGAGACAGACAGTCGTTGAGACGTTTTAACAGTCCCCAATCACCTGGGAGTCCAACAGATGCTGTCGCTCCATCATTAACTCTGCTCTATGTTGTTCTCTTCATGTTGTCGCTCAGTCGTCACCTGCTCTATGTGGTTCTCCTCTTTATGTAGGTGGAAACTGTCGCTTACTGAAGTCAAAGGCACGTCTGTTTCAAAGGCACGTCTGGTTATGCACCCAGAAGAATTATACATAGAAAATATATACTGTGTACGGTATATCTCTTGATAAGTGTAAAGTTTATACACTATACATCTCTCAGTAGTACTCAGCAGCAGGAGCGAGACAGACCGGAGCGAGGTCCAGGCTTATATATATATATATATGTGTGTATATATATACACATATATACATATATATACATCTATATATGTGTATATATGTCTATATATACACATAGGACACGCAGTGGGCCACATGTGTGCTTCATTAGACTGTTTGTTCAATTCAAAGTAACTCTTTAAGGAGGCGTTCCTGACAAACATCTTCAGCTCACAAGTCACCACCAACAACTCCCAGTGACCCCAGCAGGGGGCCCCACCACGGCCTGGGGAACCCTAGATGGTCAGAGGACTCTAGCGGCGCATCTCCACCTGCGGGTACGCTTCGGACCCAGCACGCCTCAGCCCAGTAGTGAGGGTGCGGTTTGGCGCAGCTCAGTTAGAAGCTCACGTTTCCAGCGCCCCCAGTACCCTTATGGTAGGGCGGGGTTTAAGCCGGACGGCGATAGCCACGGCAGCTACGTAAGCATCGTGATCAACAAAGAGCAACAATGCAGGACGTCCAAGAAGGACGGCAAACTTGTGCGCAACATTTTCTTCAATAAACTAAGCTTTCGCCGTTGTCCAGAAATACCTTGCGGGTACTGTGTTTGTTTGTTATTATCCCCGTCACACAGAAGTGACGATTCTGTCGACCAATCAACGGACGGCGTGTGTAGCTCGAACTTGCCGGCACCCTTTCAGGCGTCTCAGTACCCCAATGGAGGAGTACTGCGAGACGTGTACGGCTCAGTCCAGATCACGCCCACTTTTATGGCGAGTGAACAGTGCCAGGATTACCAGGAGAAGGATAACATCGTGTGAAATGCACGTGTGGAGATACGTACGCCGCCGCCGTGGGGAGAGGATACGCACGCCGTCGCCATAATATATATATATGACAGTCAATTACCTTAACCACAACATTGACTGGACCATGACCAAAAATAAATAAATATATATATTTATTTATTACCTTAACCACAACATTGTCTGGACCATGACCAAAAATAAATAAATATATATATATATACATATATATATATATATATATATATATTTACTTATTTATTTTTGGTCATGGTCCAGACAATGTTGTGGTTAAGGTAATTGACTGTCACGCGAGAGACTGGGGTTCGATTCCCAGTCTATATATTTTTCTTTTTTATTATTATTTATTTTTTCTGGTATTAATATGTCCAAATACTTGTTGATGAATAAGTTGATGACATTGTATAAAAACCGTTAGTTTTTGTGTGTCAAAAAGACCAAAACTCTTAAGTTTTAGTTCAGGCGTTCTCACGGCGACGTAGGTTAGCAGGCGTCTTAGTGGCGACGAACTCGTTCAGACGTCCGTGAGCAGACGTACATTTTGTCTGAATTTCCGTATGTACGTCGCCGTGACACCGCCGCCGGTGGACGGAACTTCCATGCAGTCGCCGTGGCGTCGCTGCTGGTCTCTCGTCTGCAGTCCCAATCAGTCCCATACAAAATTTCACACGTTCTCACGGCGGCGTAGGGTTAGACTGCTCCTTCGCCTCTTCCTGGTTATCCTTAGGTTTGGCACTGTTCACTCGCCATACACTTTTGGTGGTGGAAATGCGACCCGTGTCACACCTTCGCAGACTGAACTGACCCGCACCCGCCAGTGGAAATGCGTCATAGATGTTCCTTCAGGCTGGAAATGAGGAGCAGAGGAAGGGAGATGATATCCTTATTAGGTCGAAGGTGTTTGATAAATCATTTAGCATTCAGCCCACTACACTCTCTCTCTCTCGCTCTGTCTCTCTCTCTCTCTCTCTTTCTGTCTCTCGCTTTCTCTTTCTCACTGTCCCTCCCTCGCTCTGTCTCTCTCTTGCTCTGTCTCTGTCTCTCTCTCTGTCTCTCTGTCTCTGTCTGTCTGTCTATCTGTCTGTCTCTCTCTAACTCTCTCTCTCTCTGGCTCCCGCTCTCTCGCTCTCTCTCTCTCTCTCGCTCTCTCTCTCTCTCTGGCTTGGAGGACGACCAATTAAAAAGGCCCCATGCCAGCAGAGAGAAGAGAGAGTTTGAAACGTGAATTATTAATCATGGCACATAAATATGAATCACTTTGGTTAAACAAGGTGTAGAAACATGAATTATGAGCCTAATCTTCTGTCCCCTGTTGGTGTTTGATCACACAAGTGCTGGGTTTAAGAAACACAAGGACACTTTCCCTCTGTTAAACTACTAATACTACTAATAATACTAATACTACTAATACTAACACAACAGAACAACACAGAAATACAAGGACACTTTGCTTTAATCTGTTTCTACTCACATGACTATTCGGAGTACTACATCAACTACTACTTCTACATTATATTACATTTGATTTATTTAGCTGCGAGTACACTAAATGTAATACTTCATTAACGGCTTATCTGATCAGATCAGATGGAGATAAGACCGATACACATATAGGAAGGATTTCTACTGGGATCTATCTTATATATATATATATATATATATATATATATAAAAGGTATAAAGGTATATATATATATATATATATATATATATATATACCTTTATAGCTCTATATACCGCTATCTATCTTTATAGATCTATCAATTGATCAGAACGAGGTGAGCCACCGTCGACGGGTGTGCAGAGCGTCTCCAGCGGTGCCAGCGTTCTGCGGCGAGCGAGACGATGATGGAGATGTTTGGCGGGGTCCTCTGGGCAGGGGGCGGAGCCCAGCATGCCAAGGGCGGAGACCCGCAATGAGAGGTCAGCATCGCCGCGGCGACCAGACGGCTCTCCTCAGGACCACCCTTCTCAAAGTCAAGGGTTTAGCGGCTAACACCGTGCCAACCAGCAGGACAGCAGCGCTAACATACCATTAAACATATACTGTACTTACTGTAGCATACGGATAGCTTACACTGTAGCATACAGCTAGCTCATGATGCAGCAAACAGCTAGCTCATAATGTAGCATACAGACAGAGAATAATGCAGGGTTGCCAACTTTGGGACTTTGGCTGGAGTGAGGAGTGCAAAATGTCAGTGGGCGTGCAAAGAGCGCGTGCGGCAAACGTTTTTGATAACCATAACCCAATTTTTTTTTACAAAACAGTCCTTGTTTACTTAGTATAAACAAATTGAAGGAAGGCTTATATAAAAGCCATTGACATGGCTTTTCAAAATGTGAAAAGACATTCAAAATGTGTTTAGATATTTTTTAATCATGTATTTAATCATGCATTGACATGGGAACACAGCTGTATACTGATACCTGCTGCCATAGATATGTATTTAACCAAGACCTCAGAATTTATTCCCAGTCTGACCCAGAAAGAAGGAATTTAACAGAAGGTAACAGTGTGTCATGGCCTAATTTGTTTAGTAATTTGGTTATTGGTTGATAGCCTACACTAGCCTACATTAAGACACCTTGTAATTTTGTTTTGATGGCTGTCAAACCATGAGAAAACCTTTAGGGTCTATATTGCGAGAATAGGTTACTTGGACCCTGCTAATTGCCAAATGTGACTTTATTTAGCCTAATGACATGATATTGAAAAGTAACAACATGGAATTAATGTTAAATCAGAATTCAAATATTATGTCCTTTTAAAATATTTAAATATTTGAAACTGTAGCCTATGGATTATGTAGCCTATAGAAGCCAAAAGATTCAGTAAACTGATACCTATATTGACTTGTTATTTCTGTGCTTAGCTCGAAAGGCACTTTAATATAAAATATACTTTAATATAAATAAAATATAGGCTAAGTAACACCAAACTAAAAAATTCTAGTTGAATTCCAACAAGGTCCACAGTCCACACAGAGAGGCAGAGAGACAGAAGACATGGAAGGAGGGAGGGAGACAGACTGGAAGAGTTTTTGGAAAGGATCATGCCATTTAAGAGAAGTTCTCTGAAAAGCTCTATGAGGTATCTTTTTGCCATCTTTCGCTCCTGTTAAAATGTTGGGAATCACATAAAAATGCACATTTGATGTTCATTTTGATACCCTGGCTGTAATTTTAGATTAAGTATTGAGTAAGTAAATTAAACCAAATAGCAGAGTATCCGCATTAATTGCCTTAAAAAAAACAACAGTAATAAAACAAACGTAAAGTTGTTATTTTGAAATGACAGCACTAGTTTGAGGCATATATTTGCGCTCAGACCTTAACCAAGACTTTATTTTCTTCTTCCCATACGCGCGTCATTCACGCGCAACTAAAAGACGAGCGCCGACAGAGAAAGGTGCGCGGTGGACATTGTAGATCAGCCTGCACTGCAGGTCAATGCAGTAGGTCAGAATAGATGGATAGATAAATAGATAGATCTAACGAGCATGTTTCCTGTATATTCTGTGGTCTAGTAGTGAGTAATCAACAGTGAATGGATGGAAAAAAAGTTGATTATTATTTTTTCAAAGATGGGCTATTTGGTGTGATATCTCTTGCGTGTGCGTGAGAGTGTGAGATTGATGCTGAAAGCGTGAGTGTCACGCCAGATGCGTGAGAGTTGGCAACCCTGATAATGTAGCATACAGATAGCTTACACTGTAGCATACAGCTAGCTCATGATGCAGCAAACAGCTAGCTCATATAGCATACAGACAGAGAATAATGTAGCATACGGATAGCTTACACTGTAGCATACAGCTAGCTCATGATCCAGCAAACAGCTAGCTCATAATATAGCATACAGACAGAATGGCTGAAATGTGTCACAGTAGCATGCGGATAGCTTACACTGTTGCATAGCGCTAGCTCCTAATTAAGCATAATGCTGCCTTATACTGTAGCCTACAGATAGTTCATACTGTAGCCTACAGTAAGCTTTTAATATAGTTAAAATATAGCTTATAAGGCTAGCTTATGGTGTAGCATACAGGAAGCTTATGATGAAGCTCATTAGCCAGTTCTCTGAAAGTAGCACACAGCTATCTGAATTTAGCATAGCATGGAAGTAAAACCCATGGTGCTTATAGTGCATGTGGGAATCACTCTGTCACACACACACACACACACACACACACACACACACGCACACGCACACGCACACGCACACGCACACACACACACACACACACACAAACAGACACACACACACACACACACACACACATACACTCAGACAAAAACACTGACACAAACAGACACACAAATACACACACACACACACACACGCACGCACACACACACACACACTCACACACCGCGGGGAGCTGGTCCGAGTGCATCATGGTGTTGTCAGGACCTCTCTCTGAGCGCTCTGCCTTCTCCTCCAAATTAACCTTTAAATCAAAGATGGTCGCTCTGTCCTCACCTCTCCTACCCTCCTTCAGCCCTCCCCCTCCCCCTCCCCCTCCCCCCTCCCCCCCTGAGGACAGTATAATTTCCTCATTAGCTCTGTCGCCTCACGCAGCGTCTCATGGATGTCTGCTCAGAGCCGCTCTGCCGCACAGACACCCCCTGCTGCCGGAGCTGCCTCTGGGTGGGGCTGGGTGGAGGTGGTGGTGGTGATGGTGGTGGTGGAGGTGGTGGTGGTGGTGGTGGTGGAGGAGGTGGTGGTGGGGGTGGTGGTGGTGGTGGTGAGTGTGGTGGAGGTGTCGGAGGTGGAGGTGAGGGTGGTGGTGGTGGAGGAGGTGGTGGTGAGAGTGGTGGTGAGGGTGGTGGTGGTGAGGGTGGTGGTGGAGGAGGTGGTGGTGAGAGTGGTGGTGAGGGTGGTGGTGGAGGAGGTGGTGGAGGTGAGGGTGGTGGTGGTGGAGGTGGTGGAGGAGGTGGTGGTGAGAGTGGTGGTGAGGGTGGTGGTGGTGGAGGAGGTGGTGATGGGGGTGGTGGTGGTGAGAGTGGTGGTGAGGGTGGTGGTGGTGGAGGTGGTGGTGGTGAGAGTGGTGGTGAGGGTGGTGGTGGTGGAGGTGGTGGTGGTGAGAGTGGTGGTGAGGGTGGTGGTGGTGGAGGTGGTGGTGGTGGGGGCTCCCAGTGACCATTTAAATCTTTGACGAGTATGAGGAGAAAAGGAGGAGGTAGAGAAGAGGAGAGGAGGAGAGGAGAGGAGAGGAGAGGAGGAGAGGAGAGGAGGAGAGGAGAGGAGGAGGAGAGGAGGGGAGGAGAGGAGAGGAGGAGGAGAGGAGGAGATGGAGGAGAGAAGAGGAAGCAAGAAGAGAAGAGGAGAGGAGAGGAGGAGAGGAAGAGAGGAGGAGGAGAGAAGAGGAGAGGAGGAGGAGAGGAGAGAAGGAGGAGAGAGGTCTTGTAACAGCAGAGCCTTACTCCGATACACTCGGTTAATCCTGCAAATGAGTTCAGCACAATCTCTCCCCCCGACCGCCGGCCTCACGACGTCGGGCTACGACCTCTGACCCCCCCGCTGTAAGAGCGGGAATCATCCTCCTCACACCGTGACCTTGATCGACCTCCCCACCACCACGTGTACCTGGCACACCTGCCGTAACCCCCGGCGACCGCCTGCGGGCTGCAAAATCATTAAAGTCTGAAATGGAGACAGATTCCCCTGCCCTGACCCTCTCAGCCAATCAGAAGCCCCACAGCCGCCCAGGTGGCTGATGGGAAGTGAATCAACTGCTGCCAATTAATTAGAAACCCTTCAGGGCTGAGGCAAGGACGCTGGTACTGCTACGACACGCTAATGTACTCCCCTTAATGCAACACATAATTGTATTTTCTACTTTTTGGGTTTCATATCGTATTGTATTTCCAAGAAGCTTGATTTAATTTGGGCCTCATTTCGTTGGGTTGTATGGTGGATGTTTCAAGGTCAGGTTCAATCAGCAGAAGCGGGTTTAAAGTGGTCCACTTGATTCTGTAAAAACAACAGCCTGTTGCGTGGGCATAATCTCTGTTTTTCATCAAGGTGGAGCCGGAGATAACGCGGCTCTCCGTCTCCTCGTCATCCTGACCCCAGGGAGACGCAGGAGCCAGGGAGCTCCAGAGCTCACGTCACATCTCCCCCAGGTGCACTCTCCCCACGTGCACTCTCTCCACGTGCACCCTCCTCACGTGCCCTCTCCCCACGTGCACTCTCCCCACCTGCACTCTCCCCACGTGGTTGTCTGCTGGTGTGGCGGTGGTGGTGGTGGTGTGGCGGTGGTGGTGTGGCGGTGGTGGTGGAGGTGGTGTGGTGGTGGTGGTGGTGGTGTGGCGGTGATGGAGGTGTGGTGGTGATGGAGGTGGTGGTGGTGGTGTGGCGGTGGTGGTGGAGGTGGTGGTGGTGTGGCGGTGGTGGTGGTGGTGTGGCGGTGATGGAGGTGTGGTGGTGATGGAGGTGGTGGTGGTGGGTGTGGTGGTGGTGGTGGTGGTGTGGCGGTGATGGAGGTGTGGTGGTGGTGGTGTGGTGTGGTGGTGGTGGTGGAGGTGGTGTGGCGGTGTGGCGGTGATGGAGGTGTGGCGGTGATGGCGGTGGTGGAGGTGGTGGTGGTGTGGCGGTGGTGGTGGAGGTGGTGTGGTGGTGGTGGTGTGGCGGTGATGGAGGTGTGGTGGTGATGGAGGTGGTGGTGATGGTGTGGCGGTGGTGGTGGTGGTGTGGCGGTGGTGTGGCGGTGATGGAGGTGGTGGTGGTGGGTGTGGTGGTGGTGGTGTGGTGTGGTGGTGTGGCGGTGGTGGTGGTGGTGGTGGTGGTGTGGCGGTGGTGGTGGTGTGGCGGTGGTGGTGGTGGTGTGGCGGTGATGGAGGTGTGGTGGTGATGGAGGTGGTGGTGGTGGTGTGGCGGTGGTGGTGGTGGTGTGGCGGTGATGGAGGTGTGGTGGTGGTGGTGATGGAGGTGGTGGTGGTGGTGGTGGTGTGGCGGTGGTGGTGGAGGTGGTGTGGTGGTGTGGTGTGGTGTGGGGTGGTGGTGGTGGTGGAGGTGGTGTGGTGGTGTGGCGGTGATGGAGGTGTGGTGGTGATGGAGGTGGTGGTGGTGGTGGTGGTGGTGTGGCGGTGGTGGGTGTGGTGGTGTGGTGTGGTGTGGGGTGGTGGTGGTGGTGGAGGTGGTGTGGTGGTGTGGCGGTGATGGAGGTGTGGTGGTGATGGAGGTGGTGGTGGTGGTGTGGTGTGGTGTGGGGGGTGGTGGTGGTGGTGGTCGCGGAGGTGGACGGTTGGAGTTTGTGTCAGGGTAGTTTTTAGAAGCTTCCTGCCTTTCAGCACATTTATTTTATATTTGGAAAAGTGCTAAAGCGACTTTTGCTTTTGTTTGCTAACAATATAAAGTGAATATATACAGTATATATATATATATATATATATATATATATATATATATATATATATATATATATATATAGACACATAGTCAAATTTGACTCATCAAAGGCAATATGTTGCTTTTGGTAATTAAAATAATTAGTTTGAACAGAAGCACAGATCAAACTAAAGTACAACAGAACAGAGCAGTTGGTGGTTTAAGACTTCAATAAGCACAAAATGTGGTTATCTGTTAAAACATGAGAATAATTAAAACTTATTTTCTGTTTGGAACAAATATAAAATAATTAATTGAATCATGTGAGAGGCCGATGAAGAACATGTTTGTTTTCTGCATATGAGGGAGGCTTGAGATGTAAGTGATAGAATGCACATTTAAGAGCTTTACCAGAGACGCGGAGGACTATAGAATGTGAGCTTCTATTGAACACAAGAACTAAGAGTGCGGGAATGCATCGACTGCGGCTGTTGCGTCTATGTTTCCATTTCCCTTATTGTCTAATAACTGAGAAAGTCCCAAAGCACAAACTTATACTTTATGCCCAAAGTTAGTCTCTTAATGCCACACACTTTAGAGTAACTTATTTCAAATATTTCCCTATAAAGTGTGTGGGAACAGAACAGCAGAATCCAACAGGATGTCAGAGTGTATTTGAAGGAGTTTAGTGCAGGAAGCGTCTCTCTGCGGTTGCAGACGTCTGATAAGATGTGACAGCTGATCAAAGCGAGCCGCCGACCCGCCGCCACCAGAACTCCTCTCCTTATCCGCCATTCCCCCGATACAACAGAGAATCAATTAGAAGTACACAGATACGCCAGCGGTTTAGGAGCACAAGATGATTGCTGACAGATGATGTCAGTAAATAAGCCACGCACACGCTTCTCTTTCCACGCGCGCTAAAAATACCCCCTCCCCGCGAGCGAGGAGCTGCGCGCGGAGATAAAGGCGGGAAAGGCTGGGCTGGATCTGAGGCGCGGAGATAATCAGGAGAAACACCTCTGTCTACACTTTATTTTTTTTCCTCACACTGAATAAACACTTTGAACCGAACAATCCACAACAAGCGCTTTACAAATCGGCCAGTGGAGAGAGATTAGCATAAGAAGACCAGCTGTCTCCACAAAGCGAGATGAACCCACATCTGAAATATGAAAGAACATGATTTAATGAATTACCGCTGAGGTGCCGTTTTAGATAAGGACACACGGAGGGAGAAGAACATTAATAATCATTATTTTCTCATCCTCTCCGTGACAGCAGACAGAGAAGGGAGAGCGTTTCTAACATTATGCAACCTTCTGCAGAGAAGACATCTTTAAGGCTCTGGAGACACGAGATCTACTGAGACACAGCTTCAAACACACACACACACACACACACACACAGGAACACACAGGAACACACACACCCACACACAGGAACACACACACACACACACACAGGAACACACACACACACACACACACAGAAACACACACACACACACACACACACACACACACACACACACACAGGGACGCACACACACACACACACACACACACACACACACACACACACACACACACACACACACACACACACACACACACACAGAAACACACACACACACACACACACACACAGGGACACACACACATACGCAGGGATGCAAACACAAACACACACACACATACACACACACAGCTAACACACACACACACACACACAAAAACACAAACAGTGCACACACACATGCAAACACACGGGCACATGGAGGTCCTGGAGGTCAGCTGGAGGTCACCTGAAGGTCACGTCGAGGTCACCTGGAGGTCACCTGGAGGTTAAACTTTGCTGTTTTAAGTCTTTGTGAAAGGTCCAACACATCATAACCCGAACCATCATGTTAATATAAACAGCTATAATCAGCTATGCCCTGACCCTTCTTCTGGTCTCCATGACAGAATGACTCGAGTCATGACTGCGACCAACATTAATAATTCATGTAACTACCAGCCTGTTTCATGTTCTCACAAAAGACATGTTCAGTGGTAACAGGAGTGGTGATGGACAGCTCAGTAGACCGCAGGGGCGGGGCTTAAAGGAGACCCCAGGGGCGGGGCTTACAGTAGACCCCAGGGGTGGGGCTTAACCTGGTGGGTCTGTCTCTGAATCCATCCTGGTCCCTGATAGGAGGAGACAGTGGTCAGTCAGGACGACAGAGGAGGAGACAGGAGGAGAGAGGAGGTGGAGGAAAGGAGAAAGTGATGGAGGAAGAGGGGGGGTGTGGGGTAAGAATAGGAGGGTGGAGAGAAGGTGGAAAAGGAGAAGCAATAATTGTAAGGAGGAGGAAGATGAGGAGGAGGAGGAGGAAAACAGGGTGAGGAAGAGGAGGAGTAGTGTGGAGGATGGGGAGACAGAGGAGGAGGAGGAGGTGGAGACAGAGGAGGAGGAGGTGGAGGCCTGAGAGCCTGGCTGAGTTCCTCAGAGCTAGCAGGACTTCCTGTTAGCAGGTGATTAATGTCTGTGATGAAGCTCATTATGGAGATTAAGCAGAGTTACAGCACCAATATTGATCACTGTCCTTTAAATAACCTCACAGTTGCTTGTTTGGGAAAACGTGTGCGTGTGTGTTTGTGTGTGCATATGTTTGTGTGTGTGTGTGTGTGTGTGTGCATGTGTGTGTGTGTGTGTGATTTTGTTTGTCTGCAAATGAGAAAGTAAAATAGACAAAAAAGGGAGAAAGAAAGGAGATGCTATATTGTATGCTGAGCTAATGCTTAGTTATATACTAGAGTAGTGTGCTTTATGCTTAGGCGATGGTTTTCCTCATGCTAAGGTAATGCTATGCTTTATACTAAGGTAATGCAATACTTTATACTAGGGTAATGCAATGCTTTATGCTAAGGTAATGCTATGATATATACTAAGGGTAATGCTATGCTTTATTGTAAGGTAATGCTATGATCTATGCTAAGGGTAATGCTATGCATTATGCTAAGGTAATGCTATGATCAATGCTAAGGGTGATGCTATGCTTTATGCTTGATGAATACTATTTCCTATGCTAAGGTTAAGTTACGCTTTATGCTAAGGGTATGCTTTGCTCTATTTAAGATAATGCTATTCAAAATTCTGGTTCTGACCAATAGGATCGCAGAGACCAGTTGACACCATTATGAAAGCAGGAAGCACATTTAGATCAATAGGAAGGCAGGGGGCAGATTTAGACCAATAGGAAGGCAGGGGGCTAATTTAGACCAATAGGAAGGCAGGGGGCTGATTTAGACCAATAGGAACTCATGCTTTACATTTTAAAATATCTTCACGTCATCGGGTTGGGCACAAACTGTTCAGGTGGAGGGAAATGCTATTTCTTATCCGGAGAATCTGTGGGTTCACATAAAGGGGGGAATGTAATTCATCTTTCTCCTATTCATCCCATCTTCTGTTCCCCAAATCCCTTTTTAAATCCTCTTATCCCCAGGTTCTCTCTGCCGTCCCCCCCAGATAACAGCGTCTCTGACTCCAGGATCTTTGCTTTCAGGATCTCCTTGAATGCTAATCTTGAATTAGCCCCCTTCCCTCCGACGAGGAGTAAGGCCCCGCCCCTCGCGGCCCTGACGGCGGCCAGCGATAGCGGAGGAGGCAGAAAGGCGTTTATTTTAAACCACACGCGTGCAGCGCCGCCTGCTAAAAGTGGAAGGGCTAAATAGCAAAATAAAAGCCTCTGAAAGGCTGCCCTGAGGGGCTTTTATTTTCTATTTTCCGAGTCGTGGTTCTTATCAAGGTCAGCCTCCCACAGTAATGACGGGTTTGAAGAGAGGCAGCAGCCTTCTGGAGGCTGGGAAAGAGAGACTGTGAGAGGGAGAGAGAGAGAGAGAGAGAGAGAGAGAGAGCAAGAAAGAGAGAGAGAGATAGAGAGAACGAGAGAGAGAGAGAGAGGGTGGAACGTAGCGCCACTCGCCATTGTACTGTTTGAGTCACTCTTCTTCTGTCAGGAGTCGCCGGGCGAGGACTGGGCCGCTCTCCCTGTGATCCACTGGTCAGGAGGTGACCACTGGCACCTCTACCGCCTTCTGGAGCAGACAGAGCCAGCGTTGGGTGGCGCTAACGGGATGTGGAGGACTGGGATGGTACTATCAGGATGGGTTAACGGCCCTATTCACCAAGCGGCCATCTTGGTTCCTCTGGTTCCGACCGCTAGCCTGGTGGGTCGAGAACCCAGATGTCCTCCATCTCCCTCCTGTCCTCCTCCCCATTAGAGGGGGGGGGGTGGGGGGGTCCTTGGTGGTTTGCGGTGGGGGTGATGAGGTGTTTGGGTGGGGGTGATGGTGGTTTGGGGGGTGATGAGGTGTTGGGGTGGGGGTGATGGTGGTTTGGGGGGTGATGAGGTGTTGGGGTGGGGGTGATGGTGGTTTGGGGGGTGATGAGGTGTTGGGGTGGGGGTGATGGTGGTTTGGGGGGTGATGAGGTGTTGGGGTGGGGGTGATGGTGGTTTGGGGGGTGATGAGGTGTTGGGGTGGGGGTGATGGTGGTTTGGGGGGTGATGAGGTGTTGGGGTGGGGGTGATGGTGGTTTGGGGGGTGATGAGGTGTTGGGGTGGGGGTGATGGTGGTTTGGGGGGTGATGAGGTGTTGGGGTGGGGGTGATGGTGGTTTGGGGGGTGATGAGGTGTTGGGGTGGGGGTGATGGTGGTTTGGGGGGTGATGAGGTGTTGGGGTGGGGGTGATGGTGGTTTGGGGGGTGATGAGGTGTTGGGGTGGGGGTGATGGTGGTTTGGGGGGTGATGAGGTGTTGGGGTGGGGGTGATGGTGGTTTGGGGGGTGATGAGGTGTTTGGGTGGGGGTGATGGTGGTTTGGGGGGTGATGAGGTGTTGGGGTGGGGGTGATGGTGGTTTGGGGGGTGATGAGGTGTTGGGGTGGGGGTGATGGTGGTTTGGGGGGTGATGAGGTGTTGGGGTGGGGGTGATGGTGGTTTGGGGGGTGATGAGGTGTTGGGGTGGGGGTGATGGTGGTTTGGGGGGTGATGAGGTGTTGGGGTGGGGGTGATGGTGGTTTGGGGGGTGATGAGGTGTTGGGGTGGGGGTGATGGTGGTTTGGGGGGTGATGAGGTGTTGGGGTGGGGGTGATGGTGGTTTGGGGGGTGATGAGGTGTTGGGGTGGGGGTGATGGTGGTTTGGGGGGTGATGAGGTGTTGGGGTGGGGGTGATGGTGGTTTGGGGGGTGATGAGGTGTTGGGGTGGGGGTGATGGTGGTTTGGGGGGTGATGAGGTGTTGTTGGTCCTGGCCCGAGGAGCAGAAAGCCTTTGAGTTCAGACGGTCACACTAGGCTACGAGCTATGAGTTGAAATGTTCCTAGTGCGACTTTAACGAACCTGCAGGAAGCAGGATGTGATGACGTCACTGCAGACGGCCTCTCCCATTGGTCCAGAGCATAACGTCCGTCCCTGCAGACGGCCTCTCCCATTGGTGGGGGGGGGGGCTGGGCAGGTTGTCACGGCGATAAGCAGAACAGCAGGGTGCATGTTCACATCCCTTATCAGGCCGGGCCAGGAGAGAGCTTGCCGCACGCCGCAACGGAGTCGCCGCGCTGGTGCACGTGAGGCCAGGAGAGCGCACGTGAGGCGGGGGGGACGGCAGCGCCGTCAGGAGGTGGTGTTGTGGAACAATGTGCGTGTGTGAGTCTACATAGAGAACACACATTCTCACACATCAGCACACACACAAACCAACCCTGCACTAGCGCACATGCACAAACACACAAGCGCAAACATGCACACACAAACACGAACACATCATTCTTGTCCTCTTGTGAGCACTACCATACATAAACACACACATCAGCAAGTATGTGGTACCTTCTAGTCCCAGGGTGTGTCTCTCTCCCCCTCTCTCTCTCTCTTTCTCTCTCTCCCTGCCCTTAGCCCCACCTACAACTGTAGGGTCCTGATAGGTCAAGGTTAGCCAGACCTTATTTGGTCTTCCTTCCAGTATCTTAGCAGGTGGTGCAGCGGGTTCACTGGTCTGCAGATGCAGACTCCTTCATCACCTCCCCTCCACCTCCATCTCCATCACCTCCACCTCCATTACCTCACGTCCTCCTCCATCACCTCCCCTCCACCTCCAGCTCCTCGTGTCCTCCTCCATCGTCTCCTCCTCCTTCTCCATCCTCTCCTCCTCCTCCTCCTCCTCCATTGTCTCCTCCTCCTCCATCCTCTCCTCCTCCTCCATCGTCTCCTCCTCCTCCTCCTCCTCCTCCCTCTCCCCTCCTGTTCCCATCTCAACCCAAATAGAAGCAGGAGAACGAGACCTCCCCCTCCCCCCGCCCCTCCCCGCATCCCCCCTCCGCTCTTCCTCCCCCTCCCCCTCCCCCTCCACCCTCCCCCCTCCCCCGGGAGTGATCCACACTCAGTTGAGTAATTAACCACGGGTCGTTCTGTACCCGTTAAGTCTCGGATCGCCCGCGGCAAGACCCAGCGAGTGGGCGGGGTGAGGGGGGGGAGGAAACACATGAAGGAGCATCTCTCTCTCCCTCCCCCCTCTCCCCGCCTCCCTCTCTCCCTCTCTGTCTCCATCTCTCCGGCTCTCTCCCTCTCTCTCCCCCTCTCTCTCTCCCTCTCTACCTCTCCCTCTCTCCCTCTCCCTCTCTCCCTCCCTCCCCTCTCTCCTTCCTGCTCTGTTT
>NC_140278.1:19599263-19621763 GCF_964030765.1 Micromesistius poutassou
CAGTGTCCCCTGGGGTGGTGACGGGGGGGGGGAACTGTCAGCAGCATCACCAGCTCAACACGCTCACTAAGAACACATCGATGACACCAAAGAACCAGTTCCTCCCGGCGTCGAGGCAGCAGACTGCCCCACCCCCACCCCCCCCCCCCCCCCCCCACCCCCAAACCCCGCCTCCTCTCTGCCCCGCGCGCGCAGCGGGCCGTTTTGTAACCCATGGTAAGATTAGCATTAAAGCCAGAAAAATCAAAGGCATTGTACACCCTGAACGAACACCAGGCATGACAAGCTTTGAAATGTTTCCGGGCGGTTTGGACCGGCTGGCCCCGGTGTGAGCGGCCTCAAAGCGCGGCCTAATCAAAAGCGATGTTTGGCTGTGGTCGCTGTTTGAATGCATTAGCGTGTGATGTGGTGTGTTCGGGGGGGGGGGCAGGTTTATGTGAGAGTAAATGAGTAGCGGCGCCGCTGACCTTGTGCAGCCGAGCGCCCCTCGATTGTTGCTGCGCGTCCCGCCTGCGCGTGATGTCACCAGCAGCTCTCTGTCTTCATTACCAGGACGCCGAGTACCTGAGCACGGGTTGGGCTCACTGCTCCCTGTCAGCGATCGGGCGGTTGTAGCGCTAGCATGCGGCTAGGATGGGGAACAGACCGATTTAAATGTTAATATGACCCGTGCCTCGCTGAAGTCAAGTCAAGTCAAGACGGGAATATTGCTGATTCTCTGTCACCCTGACATGCTAATCCCAAAGCCCTCCCCCTCTCCCCCCTGGTCCCTCCCCCCCCTTGGTCCCTCCCTTGCCTGATCACGGCACAGCCTTTACCGGAGCTGCACATGTGGAGACATTTAAAGATATGCATCTTCAGGGATTGTTAGATTGTCAGATAGGAGGAGAGGAGGAGGAGGATGAGGAGGAGGAGGAGGAGACCAAGGGGAGACACACTCGGGGACATTTAAAGCCATGCATATTCAGGAATTATTAGATTGTTAGATTTAGATAGGTGTCATTCCCTTGGCCTCCACTCTGCAGGTTCTGTCAAGGTCTGTCTACCTCTACCTCCTCCTCCTCCTCCTTATCCACCTCCTCCTCCTCATCGTCCACCTCCGCTCTCTACCTCCTCCTCCACCTCCTCCTACTCTCTCTGTAAACTCTCTCTACCTCCTCCTACTCCTCATCCACCTCCTCCTACTCCCTCTACCTCCTCCTCCTACTTTCTCTACATCCTATGTCTACCACCTCCTCCTCCTACTTCCTCTGTGAACTCTCTCCACCTCCTCCTCTCTCTACCTCCTCCTCCACCTCCTCTTCCTCCTACTCTCTCTGTGAACTCTCTCTACCTCCTCCTACTCCTCCTCCACCTCCTTGTCCTCCTACTCTCTCTGTGAACTCTCTCTACCTCCTTACTCTCTCTCTCTCTCTCTCTGGTTCTTTTGTTTCCAGGTTTCTGAAGAACCTCAAAGTCTACTGCGGCTTTTTCCCTTTCCTCTCTCTTCCTCCTTTCCCCTCCTGCTCTGCCTCCTCCCTCTCCCGCTCCCCTCCCTCTCTCCTCCTTCTCCTGTCCCTCCCTCTCTCTCCCCCTCTGTCTCTTTCTCATTTGCTGTCTGTCTTTCCTTTAGCCATCTCTCCCTCTCCTCCTCCCCCTGTATCTCTATCTCCTTCTGTTGGTCTCTCCATTGTCCTTGACGCTCTGCCAAATTCTCCTCTAGGATTGCATGCCCCCCTCCTCCACATCTCCTCCTCCACACCTCCTCCTCCACACCTCCTCATCCAAACCTCCTCCTCCACCAGCTCCTCCTCCACACCTCCTCGTCCAAACCTCTTCCTCCACCAGCTCCTCCTCCACACCTCCTCGTCCAAACCTCTTCCTCCACCAGCTCCTCCTCCACACCTCCTCCTCCACTTTCCTCTTACTAGCCATATCCTCCTCTTCCACACCCTCTTCCTCCACCTCCTTGTCCTCCTCCACCACCTCTTTCTCCACCTCTTCCTCCTCCTCCTCACCTCCTCATCCACAGCTTCCTCCTCCTCCTTCTCCATCACCTCTCCCTCCTCCACCCCCTACTCCTCCACCTCTTCCTCCTCCTCCATTCGTCGCCCTCCTATATCCATCACACCAGGTAAGCGGTCTCCTGATGTGGCTGCGGTGTGTGTGTGTGTGTGTGTGTGTGTGTGTGTGTGTGCTGCTGATGCTGGCATTAGTTTTCAGATCACCCCATGACCCATAATCCTTCACTACTGCTGGTCACACAGGAGGAGGAGGAGAGGAGGAGAGGCTGAGAGGAGGAGGAGAGGAGGAGGAGGAGAGGAAGAGGAGGAGAGATGAGAGGATGAGAGGCTGAGAGGAGGAGGAGAGGAAGAGGAGGAGAGGAGGAGGAGGAGGAGAACAGGAGGAGGAGGAGGAGACCAGGAGGTTCCCTGGTCCGCATCCTCTCTCCTCCTCCTCTTCCTACTGGGAGAGGACAGCCTTACTGGGAGAGGGCCACCTTCCTGGGAGAGGACCGCCTTACTGGGAGGTGAGGGCCAGACTCAAGGCCACACGTTTGGTGGACTGAACCGTCACCCAGCTTCTCTCTCTCTCTCTCCCCCTCTCTCCCTCTCTGTTGTCCTGGGCACAAAGGGAAGCTTAAACAAAGAGAGTCTCAGTCTCTCTCTCTCTCTCTCTCTCACACTCTCTCCAACCTGGTGTTTGTACAAGGTCTCTCTCCCTCTCTCTATCTCTCTTTGTCTCTCTCCCTCTCTCTCTCTCTCTCTCTCTCTCTCGCTCTCATTCTCAGACCTTTACTCTCTTGGGGAGGGAATAGTTTGGTCCAGGGGGGAACCCAGCGACTGAGGGACTAACTGTGATTAAGTGTCTCCAGAAGTGAACAAAGGGCAATGGATCGTTTTTCGACAGGGTCTTAAAAACAAGAAAACTATTATCTGCTACATGTGTGAAACAATTGGGTCGCTCTCTGGAGTTGAGTAGAGGATTTGGTTCCCTGGTCCTCAGCACAGTGCAGTACTGTAGTACCACCACTACTAACCACCACTACTAACCACAACTACTAACCACCATCATAAACACTCTTTAGACTAGGAGAGCAGCCCAGAGTACACATGGTACAGGAAGTAGGATCAGGGAGACAGCGGCTCATCAGGGCCCTATTATCATCTCATGCTGATCCCCCACCCCCTGGTTGTCAGGACGACGGAGCGATGCTACTGGCTAGCGCTGGTCACAGGGTGTCTGGGCGGCCTGATTAGCTTAGCGGCGCCGCCGCGTCTATGTGTATCGTTTGCTAATGAAAGCCATTAAGGAGCTAATGAGAGGTTTGATTGGGGCGCGTCTCCGTCTCCCGTTGTCTTCATGGGAGGAGAGGACGGCCCGTCGACCTCGGGGTGTAACAGGGTAACACTGTGGTCGACCTCGGGGTGTAACAGGGTAACACTGTGGTCGACCTCGGGGTGTAACAGGGTAACACTCCGGTCGACCTCTGGGTGTAACAGGGTAACACTCCTGGGTGTAACAGGGTAACACTGTGGTCGACCTCTGGGTGTAACAGGGTAACACTCCGGTCGACCTCTGGGTGTAACAGGGTAACACTCCGGTCGACCTCTGGGTGTAACAGGGTAACACTCCTGGGTGTAACAAGGTAACACTGTGGTCGACCTCGGGGTGTAACAGGGTAACACTCCGGTCCACAGCCCGTTGACCTCTGGGTGTAACAGGGTAACACTGTGGTCGACCTCGGGGTGTAACAGGGTAACACTCCTGGGTGTAACAAGGTAACACTGTGGTCGACCTCGGGGTGTAACAGGGTAACACTGTGGTTACATTTAGAAATCAGAGCAAAATAGTCTGAGGGCAGACTTCAGAGCGGTGGACAGACAGACAGCTGCTCTGATGGCGCCTCTTGACGGACACATCAATCTACACGACTCAGCATGTCCAACCAACAGGCCCCGCCCCTCGGGTTCAGGGCTCTCTTGTTATTGGCTGTCTCCCGTCCTATGGGATGGTGCCACACGGCGAGTCACCTTGGCTGTGAGACGAGGAGATCTTAAAAGTGGCTGAGGAGACTCATGGAGGCACTGAAATCCTCTCACACTAGCTGAACGCACACACACACACACGCACACACACACACACACATACACACACACAGAAGACAAGCGCACTCACTCACAAACACACAAAATAGAGAGTGTTAAATCATGGCATATTACAAAGGGTCCGAATGTAATGAAAAAGCTCTTAAGCTTCTGTTTGGATAGCATCTCAGAAGGGCTCTATCCCCTTCTCCATTATCAGCAGTCAGGCTAATTCCTTCCGTGCTACAAGGTATGAAACAGGGTGGTGCTCACCTCCACCCCTGGTCCACTGATAACTACATGGTCACTACGGTAACACCCGTCAGGGTGGTGCTCACCTCCACCCCTGGTCCACTGATAACTTCATGGTCACCATGGTAACACCCGTCAGGGTGGTGTCATTTATAAACTGAAATCCGATCATCCAAATCAATAGATATCAATACATTCAATCAATTCAACTGATGCACGCGTGTGTCACGAGAGAACGGCCAACAGAAGAAGAACAAGACATCACAGAGATCCACTTAGTAATAGGCACAACATTAAGTAATAAACACAACATTACACCGCTGGATCTGAAGCTTTTTGAGATTCTAAATATTGAAATAAAGTGGTTACGTCCTCAGCTGAGGTCCGGCACAGACACACCGCCTCCACCGCCTCCACCGCCTGACCTTCAAACAGTGTCGCTCGTCTGCCCCCCGGCCCACCCCCTCACGGAGACACTTGTATATTTTTAGGTCTCATTTGGAGGAGAAATGTGCGATGGGGAGAGGGGGGGGGGTGTTGTTCTAGTAATCTGCCCCTGGAGAGAGAGCTGAATTAGAACAGCCTGGCCCACATCGCTCTGACTCACACTGACCGCCTGCTCTCACAACCTGACCGCCTGCTCTCACATCCTGACCGCCTGCTACACAACCTGACCGCCTGCTACACAACCTGACCGCCTGCTCTCACATCCTGACCGCCTGCTACACAACCTGACCGCCTGCTCTCACAACCACAACCTGACTGCCTGCTACACATCCTGACTGCCTGCTACACATCCTGACCGCCTGCTCTCACAACCACAACCTGACCGCCTGCTACACAACCACATCCTGACCGCCTGCTACACAACCACATCCTGACCGCCTGCTACACATCCTGACCGCCTGCTCTCACATCCTGACCGCCTGCTCCACCCCTCAGATACTGTTTGGACTGTTTATGAGAAGCCACCTAGAGTTAGAATGTTAGCAGTGCACCCCAGCTCCCCTCATGGCGCCCCGACCTACCGACCCCAACCCCTACCGTCCAGACAGCAGCTTTTACTTATTATTAAACTTATTAAAGGTTATTAAATCCTACTTTTACTCTAGAATACTGTTCAGACATTACTTAAGCAATAGATCCTCCACTGCGCGTCGGGACGGACAACGCCCCTTAACTGTGGTATAATGACCGTATACCACAGACTGTCGTGATCTATTGCTTAAGTAATGTCTGCTTTTATAAAACGGTTACGTAAGTATGGCAAAATGAAAGTCATAGACACCCTCAATTTCTAAAAAGCGAGAAAAGCATTTTTTTTTAACGAATACAGAAAAGTAGTCCCTCCTGGCTGCCTGCAAAGTGTACGGCAGTTGCTATGCAACATACGGTAGCGTCCTTCAGAGAGAAGGCTAGGCTAGAGACGGTAGCTTGGTTCGCCGGCAATTTAGAGTGATACTGAACTCTGTAAACTGAACGGGCGTCATAGCTGTGTGTATACACTCAATATACAACAGTTGGGAACCAATCAGATCGCTTGATTTAAGCCACCCATTTTATCTTTTATCACCCATAGTCTCATATAACACTACCAACACTATACTGTCTGGGACCATGTCCCACCAGCCTCTAGAGACCTGCTCCCACCACCAGCCTCTAGAGACCTGCACCCACCAGCCTCTAGAGACCTGCTCCTACCACCAGCCTCTAGAGACCTGCTCCCACCACCAGCCTCTAGAGACCTGCTCCCACCACCAGCCTCTAGAGACCTGCTCCCACCACCAGCCTCTAGAGACCTGCTCCCACCAGCCTCTAGAGACCTGCTCCTACCACCAGATCTCTAGAGACCTGCTCCCACCAGCCTCTAGAGACCTGCTCCCACCACCAGGTCTCTAGAGACCTGCACCCACCAGCCTCTAGAGACCTGCTCCTACCACCAGGTCTCTAGAGACCTGCACCCACCAGCCTCTAGAGACCTGCGCCCACCACCAGGTCTCTAGAGACCTGCTCCCACCACCAGCCTCTAGAGACCTGCTCCCACCACCAGCCTCTAGAGACCTGCTCCTACCACCAGCCTCTAGAGACCTGCACCCACCAGCCTCTAGAGACCTGCGCCCACCAGGTCTCTAGAGACCTGCTCCCACCACCAGCCTCTAGAGACCTGCTCCCACCAGCCTCTAGAGACCTGCTCCCACCACCAGCCTCTAGAGACCTGCTCCCACCACCAGCCTCTAGAGACCTGCTCCCACCAGCCTCTAGAGACCTGCTCCTACCACCAGCCTCTAGAGACCTGCTCCTACCACCAGGTCTCTAGAGACCTGCTCCTACCACCAGGTCTCTAGAGACCTGCTCCTACCACCAGCCTCAGCACCAATCAGCAGCTGATCTCATAGCAAAGAGCCGGTGTTGTTAATCCGTCTTAAGTCTCTCAGGTAATTTATTTTATCTCTGCCATCTCCTCTTCTCTCAGGGACTTCAGCAGTAAGCCCTCCACCACAAACATCTGTCACCTCACTGAGAAGACTGATACCATCACCTGTCTGTCTTTACATGTCTGCCTGTCTTTACCTTACATGTCTGTCTTCAACTACCTGTCTGTCTGTCAGTCAGCTATCTTTATATACTTGTCTGTCTGTCCATCAGTCTATTTTTATATACCTGTCTACCTGTCTTCCTGTCTATCTTTCTTGTCTGTCCGTCAGTCTGTCTAACTACCTGTCTGTCCGTCTGTCTTTAACAACTTGTCACTATGTCTGCCTGCCTGTCTGTCTACCTGTCTGCCTGCTAGGGGGTCTCACCATAAAAACACAAACACACACACACACACACACAGCCACACCCCCATCCCCCTCACACACACACACACACACACACACACCCAGAATGCACTACGGCAGCGCTCTTTGTTTGAGGCGTCTTGATGATCTCACTTTTATTCCAGTTCCTAGAAGCACTTGACTCTGCCTCCCGGTGGAATAATTACTATTATCACCGGCGTCTGTAGCAGCTTATTAGGAGACTGTTGCTCTTTTATTTTCCATCGCAGCTTTATTGCCCGGCATAATCATATTCTGTCAGATAGAGTGAAAAATTAACAGTCTATTTTACGAGGCAGCATCAGTGCAGATAGCAAACACCTCTTAAGGCCACGGTAACGGCTGGGAAACACAGAAACAACAAAGAGTTAGGAGCCAGCAGAGAAGCTCGCTCCCTCTGCACCCGCTGGCCAGCAGCACAGTGCCTGACATAAAACACATAGAGATATACATCTATAGTCTATATATATCTATATATATATATCTATATATATATCTATAGATATAGATATATATATATATATATATATATATATCTATAGATATAGATATATAGCTATTTGTCTGAGGCAGGCGGTTAGTAACATGTCCTTTGCAACACAACGAGCAAGTGAATGGCTGTGGGTAAGGAGAAAACATACTTCCTGGGGTGCAAGCTAAGGTAAGCCAGCTGACTAATGTGCTAACGTGTTTGTTTGGTCAGGGTTAGGGTTAGGGCTAGGGGTATGACGCAGTAAAGAGAGTAGTTGGATGCATTAAATGTGGCAATGTGGTGGCAGCATAGAGGGGGGTGACTCCAGGCCGCTGGTTTCATTGTTAAGCCCTCAAGAGGTGTCGTGGGCCTAACTTAACGAAACATCAGTGAAAGAGGGTGCCCACTTGATAACCCCAATGACATGCTGCATACTGCATACTGCTTACTAACAGTAAAGTAACTTTAATGATTACTTGATTTTAAAGTAACTAAGTTAGATTACAAGTTACTTCATTTGTTACATTCAGCAGCTTTTTTATTTATTTATTTTTAATCTTCAATGTGTATGGGCCCATCAGATTTGTCTTGACACGATTGCAATTCAGCCTACGCATAGCATGCAGTGGACACACACTCACAGCCAGACACAACAACGACAAACACGTTCTCTGCAGAATACAGAGCCTTTGTAACTTAGTATCTTTTGAATTCTATGAACTCTACGTGGACAGTCCTGCACGGGTTTGGCTACCCACGGGTAGCCAAACCCGTGCAGGACTCGGGTTACGGTCCATGTAGAGTTCATCGAATTCTACTGGGTTACAATTTGGATGAAACGGGTGAATAATAATGCACTGTGTACTGTCGGACACGGTTGCGGATCGGGTCGGACGCCTGAACAGCGTGGGTCGGTCGTGGGTTTTGCGATTGCGAGCGAGACTTCTCCGGTGCTGGATATGTTATTCAGGAGCGGAGGAGTCAACTAAAACCGTCCACAGTGGATGATGTGTTTTTTTTGCACAGCAATCTAAAGCACCACGCCAAACACCAGATAATGTAATTCCCTGGCGTTCCATCAAATGTCTTATTTTCCTTGTGGTGCGGGTCGAGGCGTTGGTATCAATTTATAACGGGTCTGGTTGGGTGCGGAATGTAATTCACGCTACTGTCGGAACATGGGTTGGATGCGGTTTTAAGTATTGCGGGTACAGGCGGGTGCGGGTTTGCAAAATAAGACCCGTGCAAGACTCGTGCCGTAACCCCCCCCCCCCCCCCCCCGCCGAAAATATCTTCCTGCGCATATGCGTGACGCACATATGTGATACTTGTCACTCACTGAGAGGCAAGAAGAAAGCAAAAAAATATATTTTTACTAAGGAAAATGACAAAAATAGTAACGCACATAACTTGGATAAGTAACTTTAATCTGATTACTGGTTTGGAAATAGTTACGTGTTTACTCGTTACTGAAAAAAGTGGTCCGATTAGAGTAACACGTTACTTAGTAACGCATTACTCTAATCTTCACTGGATCTATAGATCTATAGATATATATCTCCATCTATTAGACGTAATGGCATCATGCTTTAGATAATGGCCTTTCAACATGACTGAACAACTCCAGGTTTTTGCTTGTGCTGTAAAAATAAAAAGCTCCACAAAACAGAAATAATCATTTGATTGTTTGGGAAACTGGTGAATCTATCTCACTGTGAAAGAACCATGCCAGGCTAACACAAAATATTTGTTATCATTTCGATGACTTTCAAATATTCCCTTTGATTAAATAAAGAACATGACCTATCAATGTGCCTGTATTTTCCTGTAAACAGATGACTATCTATGATATTAATACAATGCTAGTTAAAGGTATTCATCACACGCTCAGATTTGCCAAATGCTCTGTTCAAAGGGCTGTCAAGGTAACAAGACTTCCAGCTCATGATGCCAACGCTACCTCATTAAAATGATTAAAGGTGTCCTCTTCCTCGAATCATCATCCAACATGGCAACTGGCAGTTGGCCAGTAGCTAGTTTTCTGCTAGTGGGGGACATGGTAGGCTATTTAAATGTATTTTTCTTCTCTACATCATTTCTTTACATGTGAGTTAAGATAGAGCGAACAGACAATCTTAATTTGATGTGCAGCGAAGGGTTTACGAGGCAGAACCTTCAAGAGGCCAGAGGCAGCGCTAAGCCGGTCGCTGCGTCTATAAACCTGATCTCTATTGATTTCTTCTTGTTTGTGATCGCAGTAGCCGCCGCCGCTGCCTCTCTCAAGCGAATCAGAGTCCAGAGATCCAAGAGGTGTTGGACACTGGTGTACTTTATATGACAATGTAGGTCGGTGTGATTAACTTTCCAACTAACAACTGTCAAAAGGGGAAATCGATAGGTAATTTTGGGGCCAGGCAGCAGAGGTTGCAGTCGATACGTACCCCAACCGCCTCTCAAAGACTTGAGGGACACAGGTAAAAAGATTAGCCTCCGCTAGCCTCCATTTCTCACTCCGTAATTGTTTGAGCAGCAATGAAGATCACCCTTATGAGAGTGTCAACAGTGTTAGCGGTCATCGCAAACACGACATAGGAACCTCTGTAAACACACGTTTAAGCCACTATCTCCAGCTGGTCGTGTATGGTTACAAGCAGTAACATACTTTATTATTATTTTTTTTGAATGCCAGCCATGCTGAAACATAATCCCAAGGTTAATAGTGCTATTCACATTAAGAGACACCAATCAAGGGGCTAATAAAGGCTTTTCCATGACTATTGTATTTGGTGATCTATGTTGCTGGCTTGCTCTCTGCAGGCTGGTTTTATCCGAAGCGGGAGGTAATGTGAGACATTCTCTTTGTTTTACAAAGGCCGGTTAATAGACGCCCTGAATCACTCAGGCCTTAATGTGAGAATTATCCTTCAGAGGATTGCGCTTATCACGCTAGCGCTGGCTAACTCTGCTAATGCTAGTTAATGGAGCCACAGCAGAGGTGACATTTTATGTCCGGTATTGTCCAGATTCTATTCACAGAACTCAATAGCTCAAATTTACGTCAAGAATAAGAAGGAGATAGGCCCTGAGGGAATACAATTACAATTGAATAGAGGTTGTATTATAATGGTCCTTAAAATGTCATTCTAGGATTTTCTAGCATCTGAAAAGCAATGTCTTCAGAGTATAATCCTATCCCATCTTTATTGTAAATAATCCTCTGAGGCACAGTGAACTGTGATTTATTCTCCATTGTGTTTTGATAAAACCCTGTTTGTGGCTCCTTTGATGGTGGGAGACGGACCCGCATGGAGAGAGGAAGGGGGAGAATGGGGGAGGCATAGATTGGAGCGCAGACTCTGGAAATGGGGTTGACTGACCTGCGATGACAGCTTTGAATGGAAGGAATCAGAAGAAAGAGAAAAAGCTTATTGGACATATTGAATCATTTGACTTTTCAGGCAGAAGAGGTATTGGAACCGAGTGTGATCAGACTCCGCCAGACACTGCAAAACACCACAGACCCCCTGATAGCCAGACACTGCAAAACACCACAGACCCCCTGATAGCCAGAAACTGCAAAACACCAACCCCCTAACTACCCCCCGAGATACCCTAAACTACTCCCCCAGATACCCTGAACTACCCCCCCAGATACCCTGAACTAGATACCCTGAACTACCCCCCAGATACCCTAAACTACCCCCCAGATACCCTAAACTACCCCCCAGATACCCTGAACTACACCCCCAGATACCCTTAAACACCTGCCTCTAAGTACCCCGAGATAGCTGGATAACTGTCCAAAGATACCCTGAAAAAACCCCTGGAACACCTAACTTAAACTTAAATGCCTTGCTCCTAGGTGCCTGGAAATCCTACCATTAAATGGAAAAATACCCCCCATACCCCGGGATGACCCCAGATGCCACCTGACAGCCTCATGCCCGATCATTAATGAATGTTTTTTTCTTTCTGTTTTGCTCTGATATGTAATGTAGAAGTGGATGGCTGCTACGTAGCGTAGCTCACATACATGGGGCCGGCACCAGGGCCTCACGAGCAGCCTCTAGACCCACACATCTCAGCCATCTGTGTCATCTGCGCCAAATGTCAGCAGTGGCAGAAGGTCAAAATTCATTAGAGCCATCAAAGCTGAACGCTGCACTCAGTCAGTTTGTGCTGCGTTTTTTCATGAAATGGAGGAAACATAATGTCAAGACCTGAGGGATTAGCAGCATAGCCACGCCGGTCTAGCATTGTTCTAATCTATTAGCGCCTTTCTGCTTCATAGAGGTAACAACCTGTGACTTTACACCCTAGGACCAGCACAGACCCCTTATTGAGCCGGTGGGGCTGGCCAGTGTTTTGCTGAAGCAGCCTTTCTCTATTACCTCTGGAGTCTGACCTATGTAGCGCAACAGACCTCTGTACATCTTGATGCTTTGTTGCTGCCCTGTCCTAGAATAAATAACAACCTCGATAGCCTGAGCAGAAGGAGCACTTTGTGTAGTTTTACACATCCATGCAGTTCGAAACCAATTAATAGCCTCACTCTTCCTAGCTGAAGCAGAAAAGTGGTCATTGATTTAGCGTCAGAAGGAATAAGTTTCCTGCGCTCTTTAATTTTCGGCCGAGGTCTGAGTCCTGCCTAGCTCTGAGAAGGACAGAAACACGGCGACTTGATTGGATTTTAATAGCGTACATTAACCCTAACCCTGACCCTGACCCTAACCCTGACCCTCAACCTGACCCTGACCCTAACCTTGTCCCTAACCCTCACCCTGACCCTTTACCATTTGATAATAAGCCCAATATGTTTAATAATATTAATTATTATTATTGTCACTAATGTATTTATTCATGTATTAATTTATATAGTAACTTTCATACATACAGACAACACAACTAAAAGTGCTACCCAATACAGAGAGCATGCACACAATAATACACTAGAACACCAGGCAACAACATGAGCCAGGTACACAGTACAGCAGATTAAAAAGGATGGAGATGGTGCAATGCATCGATAAAAAGACTTTTAGAAGAGAGATTAAAGCGAGATAGTTGAAGTGCTCCCGTCTCTGTAGTGTGCCGCTATATGGCTGTAATGGTCCAAATGACAACGATCCACCATCATGTGATCAGCCACCCCCCCCCCAGCCCCCCCAGCCCCCCCAGCATCCGGAAGCTCGTCAGGAAGGAGGTCTAATTGCCTCCACTTCTTGCAGATTTCTAATAAAGGTAGCAGGACTGAACAGATGGCGGTACGGTGGGGCGCGGGGGACAATTAGCGTGTGAATGGATGGTGATGAGGGTGGAGCTGAGGGGGGAGGGGGCACCGGCCCATCGCTCCAGAGCTGCAGACATCAGGTGAGCTCTCGGCCGTAAGTAACCAGAGATAACCAGCAGCTGATCGTCTGGTACGACCCCCACCGCCGCTACAGCACGGATCACACGCAGATTAACTCAACGCAGCGTTAGAAACTGATTTTGAATCGTTAGAGCGACATCTGGGTTCCACTCCAGCCTCAGGACCGGAGAGTAAGAGTGTGATTAAAGAAAGAAAAAGGGTGTTTTCCTCCGGAGTGACTTGTTGTGGAAAACAGAAGCGAGCAGAGTGTGATGCCAGCCTAATGAAATTCCCAACGCCGCCACAGCTCCCGTCCTGCTGGACGCTCTGTTCTCTCAGTGGCACACGACTTAAAGAGACATTCATTAGGCACCACCTCTGATAGCGAGCCAGCAAGCATCTCCACCCAAACATTTGATGAAGATGATATAAAAGATGATTACCAGATGCTGCATCGCATGGTGGGAAAATGTAATTAAAAACCGACGAGGAAGAAGTTTAGTGTTTTCTAAGAACAACGGTAAAGTTGCACTAAGTCATCGAACAAGTAGAATTACAAGCAATGGTAGAAATATGAGTCAATTAAATCTAAAGGTAGATTACCTTCCACTGGAGGCGCCGCCACTTCCTGATGGAGCTGCAGGAGGTGGCCAGGGCTGGAGGCTGAGGGGGGGTAAGGAGGGGAGGAGGTGATGGTTAGGAGTGGAGGCTGAGGGGGGGTAAGGAGGGGAGGAGGTGATGGTTAGGAGTGGAGGCTGAGGGGGGGGGGGTAAGGAGGGGAGGAGGTGGTGGTTAGGGGTGGAGGTGGTAGTTAAGGGTAGGTGGAGCTGTAGCCATGCATCATGCAGGTCTAGCTACAGTATGCAGGTGTAACACTACACCAGGTGTAACACTACACTAGGTGTGACACTACACCATGCAGGTGTAACACACCAGGTGTAACACTAACACTACACCAGGTGTAACACTACACCAGGCGTAACACTACACCAGGCGTAACAATACAGGTGTAACACTACACCAGGTGTAACACTACACCAGGTGTAACCCTACACCAGGTGTAACACTACACCAGGCGTAACACTACAGGTGTAACACTACACCAGGTGTAACACTACACCAGGTGTAACACTACACCAGGCGTAACACTACAGGTGTAACACTACAGGTGTAACACTACAGGTGTAACACTACACCAGGTGTAACTCTACACCAGGTGTAACTCTACACCAGGTGTAACACTACACCAGGCGTAACACTACAGGTGTAGCACTACATTATTCAGGTGTTGTGCGGGCGCTCTCAGCCTCCCGGAGGCGAGCCAGCAGAGGAAGCAGTAAATCAATAGGCGGTCGGCGAGGGCGAGTGACAAGCCGTTTAGTTTGGCGGCCCACTTCGTTTCACAACATGAGGTCTGGCCTTCTAAACCCACGGCGCCGTCTCAGGGAGAAAATATTTCCCCGCACTAAATCAGATCTGGCAGCAGGTGGTGTGGGGGCGGGGGGGGGGCAGCGCCAGAAGAAAACACTTTATTTCCTCCAGCGCCGAGCCCCCCCCCGCTGCTCACTATATCAATAGAGGCCCATCCATCAGCATCACAACATCTTTACAAAGGGCCGCTTGTCCTGCCGCCACAACCAGCCACTTGTGACCCACGGAGAATTGAATGCTGGCTAAAGGCTAAAGAAAGGCAGCGCGGGACTGTTCTTCATCAGGAGCCGGCGGTCCGGACTGCGGATCCACGGTCCATCGGCCGCTCGGCCCCACGTACCGAGGTACCCAGGGGCGAAGAGCGGAGGGAGGAGACGGGGGCTACTGTCACTGCACACCTGGGACCCCGAGCAGGTGGCTGGGAGACCCTGTAGACCAGGACACCCTGTAGACCAGGACACCCTGTAGACCAGGACACCCTGTAGACCAGGAGACCCTGTAGACCAGGAGACCCTGTAGACCAGGAGACCAGGACACCCTGTAGACCAGGAGAGACCCTGTAGACCAGGACACCCTGTAGACCAGGAGACCAGGACACCCTGTAGACCAGGAGACCAGGACACCCTGTAGACCAGGAGAGACCCTGTAGACCAGGACACCCTGTAGACCAGGAGACCAGGAGACCAGGAGGGAGCAGAACGACCAGAAGGGACCAGCGGGGGGGCAGGGGGCGGGGCCACACTTCAATGTCCACAAGGTTTGAAATCTAGATTTTGATTGTGTCACAAACCAAATTAAAATGCAAAGAAATCATATGTCACCTGCAGGTGACATGAAGAACTCCCCACTGGCTCCAGAACCTCAACAATTTGTGCTGAACCCAAAGTCACCCACTGAAGGAGCCGGTGTGAAAGGTAAATGTGAGATGAATTATGCATGTGAAGAAAACTCGATTACAGCGTTATTTATCTGATTGACTGGTCCCCCCCCCCCTGCACCCCCCCCCCCCCCTGCACTGAACTCTGACTGAGATCTATAATCTCCTCCCTCTCCCCTCCTCTCTCTTTCTCCCCACGCTCCCAACTCTCCCTCCCTCCATCCATCCCTTCCTCACCCGCTCTCCCCCATTCCTCACTATCTCACCCCTCCCTCCCTTCCCCTCTATCGATCCATCTCCAGTTCTCTCTCCCCGTCTTGTCTCTCCCTCTCCCTTCCCCTCCCTCGCCCTTTCTCACTAAATATCTTCCTCCTTCCAGATCTTATTTCTCTCTCTCCGTCTTTCCCTCTATCATTCATCTCTATTCCTTTCTGCATCCCTTCCTTTTCCTCCCTCCCTCCCTCCCTCCCCCCTCCCCCCAGGAGGCCAGCAGGTGTCCGACCCTAAGCTGCCTCCAACATCACACTTATCAGTGAGGAGCATCAAATTCACATTTCTGCAGCAAATCCAACCTTTCAGGAACACTTTAGTTACAACTGGAGGCCTTTAGAGAGCAGGGGTGGATAGCACTAAAATATAATAGAATATAACACAGTAGAATACAATTGAATACACTAGAATAGAAAACAAAAGAATACAGTAGAATATACAATAATATAATATGAAATATAAATGAATGTAAAACACTAGGATAGAATACACACACATAATGAGGTTAGAATACATTGCAATGAATTGATATAATACAATTGAATAGAATAGAATAGATTAGAATACAGTCGAATAGAAGGAAAAATCTGACTAGACTAGACTAGATAGAGAAGAGGATAACAGAAGAGGAAAAACGACACTGAACAATGGAACATATATTAATCACAGACGCATAGTAAGGAGGCAGAATGTAAAGTGATCAATTTAAAACATAATTCATGAAGCATGAAATGACAAATTGATATTAAACCTCTATCCATCATAACAGGAGAAACCAGGAGCAATGATGTTAAATAAATATCAGAGATCATCCATCACACTGCTACCACCTACTACTGCTTCTACAACCTGGAGAGGCAAGCTAATTAGGGTTAGGGTTAGACAGTGCAGAGACGGGTCATTAAGGAGCAGGTAGGGGTTAGACAGTGCAGAGACGGGTCATTAAGGAGCAGGTAGGGGTTAGACAGTACAGAGACGGGTCATTAAGGAGCAGGTAGGGGTTAGACAGTGCAGAGACGGGTCATTAAGGAGCAGGTAGGGGTTAGACAGTGCAGAGACGGGTCATTAAGGAGCAGGTAGGGGTTAGACAGTGCAGAGACGGGTCATTAAGGAGCAGGTAGGGGTTAGACAGTACAGAGACGGGTCATTAAGGAGCAGGTAGGGGTTAGACAGTGCAGAGACGGGTCATTAAGGAGCAGGTAGGGGTTAGACAGTACAGAGACGGGTCATTAAGGAGCAGGTAGGGGTTAGACAGTGCAGAGACGGGTCATTAAGGAGCAGGTAGGGGTTAGACAGTGAATCCAGAGACAGGAAGACGGGGGAATGAACCCTGTACCTGTACCTTCAGAGATGGTCAACCCCCTAGCCACTCCACCCTCACCTCCTCCAGCCTCCCCACCCTCCCCACCTCCACCTCCCCCTCCCCCTCTCTCTGTGAACCTCTGCTCTGTTGCTCTGGCTGCGGGGCAGCAGCTGTTCTGGCCGATAGCGGCCGTCTCTCTGCTGAGGGGAGCCTCAGAAAGCTCTTAAGAGCCGATGGATGGCTGCTCGGCTGCCTCCGATTATTCAATCCCAGCATCCTATTGGCCGGCCGATAAGATGGAGCCGGCAGCAGGTTATCAGCACCTCTCAGGTGAGCAGGATCCACTATGACCCAATTAACGTGGGAATCACTTCCTGCTCTGGGCGGTTCATCAATAACGATAACAGGAGGAGGAGGAGGAAGAGGAGGAAGAGGAAGAGGAGGAGGTGGAGGAGGAGGAAGAGGAGGAGGAGGAGGAGGAGGATGGGGAGGAGGAAGAGGAGGAGGAGGAGGAGGAGGAGGAAGAGGAGGAGGAGGAAGAGGAGGAGGAGGAGGGAGGAGGAGCAGGAGGAGGAGGTCTGAGGACCGGTCTCTCTGCCCCAGGAGGAGGTCCTTGTGGGTTCTGGTAGGTTGGAGGTCTGTTTCTCTCTATGTCTCTCTCTGTCTGTCTGTCTCTCTCTCTCTCTCTCTCTCTCTCTGGAGGTCTTTGTGGGTCCTGGTAAGTTGGAGGTCTGTTTCTCTCTATGTCTCGCTCTGTCTGTCTATAATAAACACTCACGCACACACACACACACACAGGTAACAAATTATGTAAATTTAACAAAGCGCTTATTGGGTGCGGATTGGGACAAAGTTCTTAGAGCTACCATTTAAAATACATATACTTAGACAGATAGACAGACAGACACAAACAAACACAGACCCCTTAGACAGACAGACACACATACACAGACCCCATAGACAGACAGACAGACACATACACATAACCCTTAGACAGACAGACAGACAGACTGACAGATGGTTTATGAACAGGCGGGAGGCGATGTCAGGAGCGAGGAAGACGAGAGAAGATGAAGAATTGAGGGGGAGGACATTTCCCCCTCCAGCTGACATTTAGACCCTCCCACACGTGTGTGTGTGTGTGTGTGTGTGTGTGTGTGTGTGTGTGTGTGTGTGTGTGTCACCAGTATTCCAGGGCTTATGAATCAGGGAGAATGAGGAATCCTAAATCCATGTTTTACCCTGGAGGGACAAAGATCTTCTCAGCAGAGCCAAGATGTAAAAATAAAAATGTGTTCTCCTCAACAACACTATTACTATAGACACTATAGATGTGAAGCAACACTAACATCTCTCCTCTATGAAGGGAGAGATGTTCCTCCTACATTGACGTGGAGGAGAGGAGAGAGGAGAGGAGGAGAGATGTTCTCCTCTCTGGAGGAGAGGAGAGGAGGAGAGATCTTCTCCTCCGTGGAGGAGAGGAGAGGAGAGGAGGAGAGATCTTCTCAGATGTTCTTCCTGCAGGCACAGTACAGAGCTGATCTGTGCTCTATTGTGACTCAATCTCTCTCGTGACTCAATCGAGCTAATCTGTCTTTTATTAAGAGCAATCAATACACAGTATTCATCTGGTATTATTAATCTGTTATTCAACAAGCAGGAACCTGGAAGTCATGCTGTGCAGCTCAATCAAGACCTCTGAATACGCACTCTTCACTCCATCTCCCACATCAGATAGGTATGTGAGTGTGTGTGTGTGTGTGTGTGTGTGTGTGTGTGTGTGTGTGTGTGTGTGTGTGTGTGTGTGTGTGTGTGTGTACTTGATCACTGGGCCACTTTTTCTTTTTCTTTTTGTTTACATTGCATCTTTGTTTACATTGCATTTCTGGAACTGAGACACTTTATACTTTACACTTTTTATAATTTATAATTTATACTATCTATTATGTTTGCCCTATTAGTTGTTGTTTGTTCTGTTTGTCTTTTCTTCTGTTTACTTTAGCATTTCGTTTAGCGTTTTCCCTTAGCGTCTACTTTTGTATTAGTACTTTGTATTCTTATTGTATTGTATATTCTTTATTATTATCCTGTGCTTTTCGACTGCTGCTGGGCTATTGCAACAAACGACTTTCTCCAACGGGGGATTAATAAAGTTGTATCGTATCGTAGAGCCACACATATAGGTCAGGACACGATGTGTTGCAGCCTGAAGGCTCCGGGGTCCATCCTAACGTCCCTCCATCCTCCCCGTCGGCCATGAAGCAAGAAGCCCCAACATCCACCTGCTCTCCATGACGTCAGCGGGCCCTGGGGGGCTGCTGGATGAACGCTGTTCGTTTAGGAGAGATGTTTTAGCAACATCTGGACGCTCAATATCTGGCTCATGATTTAAATGGAGGAGGAGGTGCTCATGGTAATGATAGGATGGTTAGTTAACTAATGACGACAGATGGGTTCCACTGGGCTGGACCGTCTTGCTCCCAGCTCCGTCCCACACACCGACCACAGACGACGTTACAAGGTGGGACGTGAGACCGGATGAGGTCACCAAGTTAGAACGCTATGGAGCACGCACTCCCAGAATGCACCTCAACAAGTCGATTCCCTGTGCGTGGGGAATCGACGGCGGCTTAGCTCAGGAGGAAGAGCGGGTCGCCTAGTAACCCGAAGGTTGCTATGTAATCCTCCACGCTGAGTGTCAAGGTGTCCCTGAGCAAGGCACCTCACACTTCCTGCTCCTATATATATGCTTTATGTGTGTCATGTCTGTTGGTGGTGAGGTGCAAGGAGCATCTGGTGGCCGACACAGAGGCCGGGGCTGCTGTTTCAAACCTGCCCATCCCGATTCCATCACTGTTTCCTGGTAGTTAGAAAAAAAGCTTTGGTTCTTTTTCACCAGTTACTGGAGAGGATTTGAAACGGATCAGAACATTCTTCAAGTTCAACAAAGTGTTAAGGAAGGAACATTGTTAAAGGCTTTCCCTGGCGATCCGTCTCAATCCCTTCCCCAAACTCATTACCCGCGTGTCAGAGCAAAGCCAGGAGAGAAGGAAAGCCGAGAAACACAACGAATACAACCTCAATAAACACCGCCCTCTGTAACCTCAATATATAACACACTGCCCTCTGTAACCTCAATATATAACATACTGCCCTCTATAACATCAATATATAACATACTGCCCTCTATAACATTAATATATATAACATACTGCCCTCTATAACCTCAATATATAACATACTGCCCTCTGTAACCTCAATATATAACATACTGTCCTCTATAACATCTATATATAACATACTGCCCTCTGTAACCTCAATATATAACATACTGCCCTCTATAACATCAATATATAACATACTGCCCTCTGTAACCTCAATATATAACATACTGCCCTCTATAACATCAATATATAACATACTGCCCTCTATAACATCAATATATAACATACTGCCCTCTATAACATCAATATATAACATACTGCCCACTGTAACCTCAATATATAACATACTGCCCTCTATAACATCTATATATAACATACTGCCCTCTATAACATCAATATATAACATACTGCCCTCTATAACATCAATATATAACATACTGCCCTCTATAACCTCAATATATAACATACTGCCCTCTGTAACCTCAATATATAACATACTGCCCTCTGTAACCTCAATACTGCCCTCTATAACATCAATATATAACATACTACCCTCTGTAACCTTAATATATAACATACTGCCCTCTATAACCTCAATATATAACATACTGCCCTCTATAACATCAATATATAACATACTGCCCTCTGTAACCTCAATATATAACATACTGCCCTCTATAACATCAATATATAACATACTGCCCTCTATAACCTCAATATATAATACTGCCCTCTATAACCTCAATATATAACATACTGCCCTCTATAACCTCAATATATAACATACTGCCCTCTATAACATCAATATATAACATACTGCCTGTCTTGGCTAGGTCACCTTTGAAAAAGAGATTTTTAATCTCAATAGGTTTTTTCTCCTGGTTAAATAAAGGTTAAATAAAAAAAATTAAAAATAAAATAACCTCAATACATACTGCCCTCTATAAACTCAATATATAACATACTGCCCTCTATAAGGCAAGGCAAGGCAACTTTATTTATATAGCACTTTTCATACACAAGGCAGATTCAAAGTGCTTCACATATAAACATTGTCATAAAATAAAATAAATTAATAGATAAGTAAAAAAGTAAAATAGATAGAAAATAAAGTCAAAGTTTAAAAAAAGCATTTTAGAAAGTGCAATGTATTTAAGATCAACAGTCTCTGATACCCACCTCAAGACTCTGACCCGACCTAAAGGAACTTGGTCCTTACCCACGTCGGGACTCCGACCCGACCTAAAGGAACTTGGTCCTTACGTATAACCTCACGTATAACCTCAATATATAACATACTCTTTAAAACCTCAAAATAGAACATACTGCCCTTTATATAACCTCAATATATAAACAAATTACAACCTCAAAAGAGGTCTTTCTGAACCCCACTCTACCTTAATCTACTGTATCATGTGAACCATGTGGTTTGTGTGTTCTCTGAACATGCGTGTGAATGCCCAACAAACCACAGACCCTGTGTTGTTTGGTTAAATTCAGTTTGAAATAAACAATAAACACATTTAGAGGACAATCTTCAGATCTTAACAAACAGTTCACCATCTGTTTCTTTCATTGTTTTGATTATCAAAATTCATAAACCCCCCCGTCATTTCCTGTGTGTCGTCGGGGAGACCGCCATGTGACAGATGGTTGCCGTGCGGAGATTTTGAAAACAACTTTGCACTTTTTGTGTCAACTATCACACCTTTGGTTCGCCATATGCTCCTGACTAACAGCTACAACACTGAACTACACCGGAACAGTTCCACTGCTCGCTCATGGGAATAAAAATAAAATTGAACCAGTCAAATACATCGACTCCTCTACAAGTATTTATTCTGTGCTTATTTTGCAGAAGCTTCATGCAACACATTGAACCCAGAACCTCCCGGGAGTCCAACCCCAAAACCACGGCACTATCATCCTTCCCGTCCCACTCTCCTCCCCTCGTGTTCCTCGGTGCTAGTTAGCAGGTTGAGCCCAGACTCAGAGCCACCAGAGGGTCGGTGCTAGTTAGCAGGTTGAGCCCAGACTCAGAGCCACCAGAGGGTCGGTGCTAGTTAGCAGGTTGAGCCCAGACTCAGAGCGACAGCCTTTCTGCTATCGCAACATCAGTCTTACTTCACATGTCCGGTTAAAACACTCCCACTTAATAAATGTTAATGCTCTCCACGATAATTGAGATAAATGAGACACTCACAGCTTTTATGCACTCGGAGCGGCGGTCCCGTCCGTCTATATATCACAGCGAGCGATGAAAGAGGCAGCGGGTGAAGACTGATGTTCTGAGGCCGGCGAGCTAAAGAGCCCATTCTGCTGCCGCTCGGGAGCGCTCTGGAAAAACACAAACACCACGCTGAACACGACCAGAATCACTCCCAGTTCAGGGGAAGGCTCTGTGTCAACCATGCTCGATATATTTTATGATGGATGTAATCAGTGGGACTCTGTTTTAGGTCATGGAGGGATTCCTTTGTCCCTTATTGTCCTTT
>NC_140278.1:19624263-19645587 GCF_964030765.1 Micromesistius poutassou
ATAAAGTTAGAGAAGCTCCTGGAAGAAGGAGGAAGCAAAGTTTATGAAACAAATAAATAGAAGTTAGAGCGAGGTGGAAGGAACAGTGAACAGAGTGGAACCGGAGGTTGTTGGTGAGGTGATTCAGAGACAGACAGACGGGATCCGACTCAGGCTGACAGGAGGACAGACAGAAGGGTTCCTCGACTCAGGAGGACAGACAGGGGGAGGATACGACTTATGAAGTTTATTGAATATCTGGAAATAACACAAGCTCCACATCCCTTTGGGGAGAGAACAGCGCTCTCCATAATGCTGGAACATTTCACAGCAGACAGCTCGCCCTCCTCAGCTTTCTGTCTGGATTAGAGACAAGGTTGTCCAGCCCTCCTCCTCCTCCTCCTCCTCCTCCTCTTCACAGGTAGTGGTAGTTTTATCCGTAGATACCCCTAATAAACTTAAAGCCCTGTTCTGGTTGGACGAACGTGTTTCGTATCTGTTGGGTCTCACCGTTCCTTTAAGGTCAACAGAGACAAACACTTTCTGTTGGTGATTAATGATCAGATAGGAGGCGTTGTGATCTTGGTTGAAAATTATTTTTCAGACCAGCTGAGCACTGCTGCCTCTAGCAAACAGAGCATTGCATCACCACGGCAACTGAATCCCCTCCCATCGCCCCTCCCCGGCGCGGTGTGTGTGTGTGTGTGTGTGTCTGTGTTACCCCACCTTGACCCTTACCCTCAGTCTACCTGTGTACCTAACCCTTCCCGTTCCCCTCCCCGTTCCCCTCCCCCTCCCCCTCACCCTTCCCCTCACCCTCGCTCCAGACCCCTGGGAGCGTGCTGCCTCTCACCCCTCCTGCTCCTGAATGTCATCCAGGAAACTGTCGGTGGTGAGAAGCTCAGAGGGCTGATGAGTAAAGAAACACTATTTATAGATCATAGAGCTGTTATTAACTACAGCCCTGCAGTGTGATGAACGTTACACATAATATAACACAATATAACCCTTCATGGCAACATAAACCTATCATACACCTTTACATTTTATATTATTATATATACATTGAAATGTAATGTTTAGGTTTAGGAGGGCTTTCTGACCAATGGGAGCCAGAAGGCATGTGATCAGAGGGCATGTCTTCAGCTCTAGTTGAGGCTTCAGATAGACGACACACAGGAGATGGAGACAGCTACCCTCTCTCTGCCTCTCCCCATCTCCCTCCCTCTCTCTCTCTCTCTCTCTCTCTCACCCACCCTCTCTCTCTCTCTCTCTACACCCTGATTACCTGTCTCACCACCAGAGGTGGTGGTGAGACAGGTAATCAGGGAGTGGCGAGGTGGTGGTGAGACAGGTAATCAGGGAGTGGCGAGGTGGTGGTGAGACAGGTAATCAGGGAGTGGCGAGGTGGTGGTGAGACAGGCTCCAGAGAGGAGGATACACTGTGTATATATGATCCGCTGTGCTAATGAGTGCATTAGTGCTTGGCTCTGGTTCCCTGGTCTGACCGGTTCCGTCCGGCTCCGAGTGAGTAAATCTGTTTGAATGAACTTTAACGTTGCCAAGTTGGCATGGCCTTGTGTTTGATCAGTGACCTCAGGGGAGTGAAGAGATGAGGTTAGGTAAAGGTCAAAGGTTAAGTCCACTGCTGTGTTAACGTCTGGTCACCATAGCGACGTGTGTAGAGGTACCCAAGTCTTCAGTGTCATGTTTTCGATCCTGCACGTTACACACACGCACGCGCGCGCGCACGCACACACACACACACACACACACACACACACACACATACACACACACACACACACACACACACATAGACGCTGGCAAACACACACACACACACACACACACACACACACACACACACACACGCACACACACGCACACACACACACACACACACACATAGATGCTGGCAAACACACACACACACACACACACACACACAGTGTCATGTTTTCGATCCTGCACGTTACACACACGCACGCACGCGCACGCACGCACACACACACACACACACACACACACACACACACACACACACACACACACACACACACACACACACACACACACACACACACACACACACACACACACACACACACACACACACAGACGCTGGCAAACACACACACACACACACACACACACACACACACACAAACACACACACACACACAGCCATAGCTATGAGACCATATCCACTGTTATATTTATAATCTATATTTCTGAGCGTCCTGTGAGAGAGCTGATCCCGTACCGTCTGTCCGTCTCTTCTTCATCGCCGTCCTGATGACATCTCCACGCGCCCCAACATCTGACACCAGAGAGACAAGCAGGCTGCCGTGGCAACGGGGGACTCCACACCTGGGGGGGGTGATGTGTGTGTGTGTGTGTGTGTGTGTGTGTGTGTGTGTGTGTGTTGGCCTGCGTCTATATATGTGTGCATGTGTGTGTGTGTGTGTGGTTGCCGGCATCTATTTGTGTGTGTGTGTGTGTGTGTGTGTGTGTGTGATGTTGTTGCTGATTGGTAGAGACAGCCGCTCCGTGCCGGCGGTCAGTGCTCAGTGCAGTGGGGGGGCTGGGGGTCTGCTTCCTACTCCCTCCCTGCCTGACTGTGACAGGCCCCTCCCCCCCGGCCTCGTTCCTCCACCGTCAGCTAACGCAGCCCGACACACGGCCTCGCCCCCCGGAGAGAGCAGCCCCCCCCCCCCACCCCCCCCAGAGAGAGCAGCCCCCCCCCCCCCCCCCCCCCCCACCCGCCTCACAGCGAGGCCTGCTGCTCTACTTCTGCTCTATTAATGCTGTTCTACTTCTACTCTACTGCTGCTGCTCTACTGCTGCTCTACTACTGCTCTACTTCTGCTCTGCTGCTCTACTGCTGCTGCTGCTGTTCTACTGCTGCTGCTCTACTGCTGCTGCTCTACTGCTGCTCTACTGCTGCTGCTGCTGCTCTACTGCTGCTGCTCTACTGCTGCTCTACTGCTGCTGCTGCTGCTCTACTGCTGCTGCTCTACTGCTGCTGCTCTACTGCTGCTGCTCTACTGCTGCTGTTCTACTGCTGCTGCTCTACTGCTTTTTACACCATTTACACCGCCGCTGTTTTAGACGCGTTTTTAGTCGGCCGTCAGACGCCCGACTTCAGCTAGAGATAGAATTCATTCAAACTAGTGCACTGATTCACACCGGCAGCGTTTTACGCCCGTCTCACGGCCGACCAAAGCTTAACTTACGCTTCACTTCTATTTTCAAGCGTTTCTGAAGCGTCTCGGTTATGATGTTATCTGATGAATCTTGAAAATAGAGCGAAATAAACGGCGGCGGTGTGAATTGATACGCCTACGTTACGCTAACGTCTCTCTCTCGCCTGCGGTGTAAATTCCCCTTAATGCTGCTCTACTGCTGCTCTACTGCTGTTGCTGTACCGCTGCTCTACTGCTGCTCTACTGCTGCTGCTGTTCTACTGCTGCTCTGCTGCTGCTGCTCTACTGCTGCTGCTGTTCTACTGCTGCTCTACTGCTGCTGCTGTTCTACTGCTGCTCTACTACTGCTGCTGCTCTACTGCTGCTCTACTGCTGCTCTACTGCTGCTGCTGTTCTACTGCTGCTCTACTGCTGCTGCTGCTCTACTGCTGCTGCTCTACTGCTGCTCTACTGCTGCTGCTATACTGCTGCTCTACTGCTGCTGTTCTACTGCTGCTCTACTGCTGCTGCTGTTCTACTGCTGCTCTACTGCTGCTGCTCTACTGCTGCTCTGCTGCTGCTGCTGTTCTACTGCTGCTCTACTGCTGCTGCTGTTCTACTGCTGCTCTACTGCTGCTGCTCTACTGCTGCTCTGCTGCTCTGCTGCTGCCATGCTTTGCAGGTGCAATGAGTCTACAGCTGGTGGTTTGTAGCGATGACAAGCTGAGAACTGATGACCGCCCGGGATTTTGTTGTTTTATAAGATGGCCGACTGACAGCTCAGCTGATTAAACTGTCAGTAAAGACGGCAGGCATTGATGACACGTGGTCTCCTGTTTACTTTATGTACTGTAGGGGTGAGGTCGGGGGGTAAGATCAGCTGAACGTTCCCGACACACTGAGCAGCGAGGTCTGGAGAACTAATGAAACTTTGTTTTTCAGGAACTTTCAGAAGTTACATTAGAAACAAAACCCAAAATGCATTCTGGGAAACCTTTCCTACCCATTCCTCTCCAAGCCATTATCCCTCTGTTAGTAGGGCCATCTGGGGAGCAACACACACTACAGTACACACAACACACAGCAACACACAACACCCAGCAACACACACTACAGTACGCACAACACACACTACAGTACACACAACACACACTACAGTATGCACAACACACAACACATAGCAACACACACTACAGTACACACAAGACACACTACAGTACACACACTACAGTACACACACTACAGTTCACACAACACCGAGCAACACAGAGAGCCAGAGAGGGGTGTGGACTGGTGTGGACTGGTATGGGCAGTGGGACATCACTGGTTACTGCTGGGTCATCACTGGTTACTGGTGTGTCATCACTGGTTACTGGTGGGTCATCTCTTCTGAGGTCACATGTCAAACACAATGTCATCAGCGCACTCCTTTCAGACCCAGCCCAACACAGGAAGCCTGACGCCATCATAACGCCATTAGATATCAGGTGATGTCACTTCCTGTTTGCTGTTCTCCTAACTGGCCTCCTGCTGGGATCTGCTGAGAGAAGCTTTCCTCTGCGGCAGGTCGTCTGGAAGAGCAGAGTCAGCTCCTCCTGTCTGCTCCTCAAAGAGGAGGAGGGGAGGGGGAGAGAGGGGAGGGGGGAGAGGGGAGGGGGGAGATAGGGAGAGGGAGGGGAGAGATGAGGGAAGAGAAGTTAGGAGAGGAGAGAGGGGAGGGGGAGGGGAGGGGAGAGAGAGAGAGAGGGAGGGGAGAGATGAGGGTAGAAAAGTTAGGAGAGGAGAGAGGGAGAACAGGGAGGAGAGAGAGGGAGAGGTAGGGGTCCGAGGGGGGAGGGGGGGGGGGGGGGGGGGCAGCGTGAGGGAGGAGGACCGAGAGGAAAGAGAGGATAAAGAAAAGAGACAGGAGAGAGGAGGAGAGAGAGGCGGAGAGAGCAGAGGGGGCATCATATCACCTCCTCCAGGGTGATTTATTGTGTGTTTTAATTACAGCAGGCAGAGGCCTGTGGTGTACAGTAGAATGTCTGACTGATGCTCTCATGCCACCCCACTGTGTGTGTGTGTATGTGTGTGTGTGCGTGTGTGTGTGTGTGTGCATGTGCGTGTGCGTGTGCGTGTGTGTGTGTGTGTGTACTGAATGCACTTTTTAAATGCACTGCCAATGTCAGCACATCCAGCAAGGACGCCATAAAGGTGTTTAAGATATTATACGTGAATGGCATAAATAATCCTGTATGTTACAGCAATTTCCTTCACATCGCTGTCCCCAGTACATTTCCATTTTCCATCAGAAATGCCGATTGCTAACGTTGTCAAGTGTAGCGCCTTGAAGTGGATTCAGTCCCGCTGGCCGCGATCGTATTTGGTTAAGTTGGGGATGAGTATAGCGCTCTGATTAATATTACACAAACACGGAGTCGTTCAGATACCGCCTCTGTGTACCCACCCCCTGTGAGGCCCTCATTAGACACGCCCCAACACAGCAGCCAATCAGCATCGCACACACCGGGCCACATCTAGTTGCTAGGGGCAACTGTATCCTATAGGCAGGCATGATCATCCACAGACCCGTAGTAGTAGTATTAGTATTAGTAGTAGTAGTAGTACTGGTAGTAGTAGTATTAGTAGTGGTATTAGTAGTAGCAGTATTAGAAGTAGTAGTAGAAGTAGTAGTAGTACTAGGACCCGTCTATGTACTGTCTAACCCCTACCTGCTCCTCAATGACCCGTCTAACCCCTACCTGCTCCTCAATGACCCGTCTAACCCCTACCTGCTCCTCAATGACCCGTCTAACCCCTACCTGCTCCTCAATGACCCGTCTAACCCCTACCTGCTCCTCAATGACCCGTCTAACCCCTACCTGCTCCTCAATGACCTGTCTAACCCCTTCATTTGTTGTCTGACTCTAGTGGCTGTGGCATCATGGGAAACAAAAAACAGACACGTTGCGTTGCTAGCCTGCCTGGACCGCCTGCATCACATCCTACTGGGTTAGCATCACATCCTACTGGGTTAGCATCACATCCTACTGGGTTAGCATCACATCCTACTGGGTTAGCATCACATCCTACTGGGTTAGCATCACCCTCCACTTCCTGATCAGCCAGGAGCTGGTAGTAGACACAGGGCCCTCACTCACAGACCCTCACTCACAGACCCTCACTCACAGACCCTCACTCACAGACCCACACTCACAGACCCTCACTCACAGACCCTCACTCACAGACGCACACTCACAGACGCACACTCACAGACGCACACTCACAGACCCCCCAAACTGCCGCCATGGCCCGGTTTACCTCACTAACACATCTGTCTGTTTACCAAAGAGGAGAGAGAGAGAGAGAGAGAGAGACAGAGAGAGAGAGAGAGCGAGAGAGAGTGAGAGAGAGAGTGAGAGAGAGAGAGAGAGAGAGCGAGAGAGTGAGAGCAAGAGAGAGAGCGAGAGAGAGAGAGTGAGAGAGAGAGAGCGAGAGCGAGAGAGCTAGAGCGAGAGAGTGAGAGAGAGAGAGCGAGAGCGAGAGAGCGAGAGAGAGAGAGAGAGAAAGCGAGAGAGCGAGAGCTCCGTGGTGCTCCGTGGGGGGCTAGGGCTGGGCTGGGGTTGACATCTGGTCCTCGTCCATCATGCTGTCGGGCGTGGGGCCGTGAGGCGCTGGAGGAACAGAGCGGCGCTGTGCTCCGGCTCATCAGCACCCCCTACTCAGGAAGAGAACATCCACCGTCGGCCCCGGGGGGGTCCAGGGGTCCGGGGGTCCAGCCCCCCCCGCCACTCTCCTCTGATTGTTCAGGGCGGTCTGAACGCCCTCGGAGCGGCCGCCAGAGACCAGAGCAGTCTGGTCCTATAGATCCAGACCCCTGGCGGACCGGACTAGTCCTGAGGGTCTACAGACAAAACCCTCCCATCGAGGGGGGGCCTGGGGGAGTACACACCAGGAGGACCAGAGCCTGGTCAGGACCAGCAGGGAGGTCCTGCAGAGCCTGGTCAGGACCAGGGTCAGGACCAGCAGGGAGGTCCTGCAGAGTCTGGTCAGGACCAGCAGGGAGGTCCTGCAGAGTCTGGTCAGGACCAGGGTCAGGACCAGCAGGGAGGTCCTGCAGAGTCTGGTCAGGACCAGGGTCAGGACGGTACGTCAGTAGTATAACTACGACCAACACATCCATTGAACAATTAATGTCTCAAGCAAACAACTAGTGCAACTCGTTTCTTATTTAGCAGATGGATCTGATCGGGATTGACCGATGGTGAATGCACCTGGTAAACACCTTCTGTTGGATACCTGGTTCAGGCGCACATGCTGACCTGGTAACGGATCGGCACTGAGGGTCTGCAGCAGACCACCCTCCCCCCTCATGGAGGTCCGGCCCCCACCAGGCAGGATCAAGTATCCAACAGGTTGAGCCCAGGGAGCCGGTGGTCCCAGGGCCGCGGCGGGTGGGGGGGGGGGGGGGGGGGTTGACTGCAGGGGGGCCCTGGGTTAACAGGATGTGGATGAACTCCAGGGGAACAGGAAAAGCACAAAACAGAAGCGTGATTGGCCGATGAGGGCAGTGGCGGTGGCGGGGACGTCTGGGGGCGGCGTGATGGAGCCGGCGCTTAACGCCCGGTGACACGCGACACGTGTACAAATCACCACTCTGAGAAGGTGTGGAGTGGCGCTGTCATATCCTTAATCATGATATCAGGGCTGAGAGCCGCATTAGACACTCCATTACCCCCTGCTCATTAGGAGCCCCGCTGACACCTCTCACCAGCACCAGGTCTTTAGGAGGGAGGGAGGGAGGGAGGGAGGGAGGGAGGGAGGGAGAGGGAGTGGAGGAGGAGTGAAAGAGCAGGGGAGAGGGGGAGGGCTGGTGAGAGGGGGAGAAAGAAAGGGGGAGAGGAGAGAGATGAGGGCGAAGGGAGAGAGAGAGAAAGCAAGACCGAGAGAAGATGAAAACTCAAACCGCAAGAGAGAGGAAAATTGAAACAGAGAGAGAGAGACAGAGAGAGGGAGAAAGAGGGAGAGCAATGACAGAAACACACTATTGAACATACAAAGTGATAAAGATTTCAAGCTCTGAAACATTTGATCAAGCTTGGCGTTCTGAATCGGTCCTGTAAAGTCACAGAACATAACAGCCCTTCATTCAGCGACTAGTGGCAGAATGTGCATCAGTTTCGCGCCTGGCAGGGTTTGTCTTGTGAATGTTAAAAGGTCTAGCAGGTATCTTGTGATTGCACAGCTCCGGAGACGCTCCACTGCCTGCAGTCGGAGACAGCTGTCAATCAACCACTCCTCTCACACACACACACACACGCCATGCTGCTACAGGATGTATGGCGACACCAGGATCATGAAGCATGTGGACCTACAACATCTCACATGGCTATCCATGGCGACGTTCAGTAATGTGGTCATCTTTGGTCGTTTCTCTGGAAAATCATTCAATTGATTGGGTGTGTAGAAACTGTTCTGAACCAGAACCTTGTATAGAATACTTCTATAGCCCACTAACCCTCTTATAATACTGCAACTAGAATACTGCTCATAGAACAATGCTCCTACAATACTACAATACAACAATTCAATAACAATATTACATCAAATTACTAGTCCTAGAATACTGTTCCTAGAATACACCAGGCCTGGGTTGGCCATAGGGAATACCGGGAGTTTTCCCGGTGGGCCGGTCAATAATGGGCCGGCAGTGGCTGCCTTTTTTTTTTTTTTACTGCAGCCCAGGGAGAGAGACATGCACCGGCCCACAGAGCTCAGCTGCAGCCCACAGAGGCCCAGTGGCTTGTCTGTCTAAACAATACCTGGCCCAGTGGCCCTATTGTAGGCTACAGAGGCCCATAGTCCCGCCCCCCACGCATTTTCGGACCCCCCCTCGTCCAATCACCTTTGATGCTGAGCGATCATTACGAGAGAGAAGAGAAACACACACAAAAAACAAAAATGGAGAAAAAACGAAAAGGCGGTGCAGAAAAGCTGAGGGAAAAGAAAAGAAAAGCTCTTGCTAGTGATGCTGCTAAGAGCAGAAACATATTAAACATGTTTGCTGCAGCGGGGGCCTCCGGCTCCGGGGCTTCGGCTGCGTTGGCTGCGGCGGGTCCCTCTCAGCAGGTGTCGCAGGCGGACACGGACAGTGATAGTGAGGCTGCCATGGTGGTACAGGAGGAGGAGGAGGAGGAGGAGGAGATTGGTGGTGGTGATAGCAGGTGTGTGTGCTAGCTAACATGTTGTGGATAAACACTCATTAAATGTTCAGAACCGTTGTCTATGAACTTTACTTGTGTTACAACTAAATCTAGTTATCTAAAACTCACATGTTGCAATGTGGTTTGAGCATGTAGATCTGCTATTTTCACAATTTTGACCTATAATTATTTAATTATGTCCCATGCTCTCTCTCTCTCTCCCTCTCACTCAGGCCTTAATTTGATTGAGGTGTTGTTCTCCCTCTTCTTGTTGGTGTTCAAGGGGCAGGCAGCATTTCTTGATCCAGTGAGTATTAAAATAAACAATGTCAAAGATGGTTCTTCTTTGGGTGGTAAATAAACAACACACTTGAATCTTAAATCCTTTCTCCAGTATCCTTCTTAAGAGCAAGTGAGCAACACACTGTGTAGTCATCATTTATTCTATTCAAGGCTCCAGAATATAAAGGGATATTATTCAGTATAGTAGTGTTATTAAGGGCTTGTGTGATTATATGTACAGTACATCAACGGGCCGCGTTGGCACAGTACCTGCACGCGGATTGTGGTGGGCCAGTCTGGACCAAAAAGTCCAGGGCTGAATTTTTGTCCCAGTCCAGGCCTGGAATACATTAAAATACTAGTCCTAGAATACTGCTCCTACAATACTACATTAAATTACTAGTCCTAGAATACTACTCCAATACTACATAAAAATTCTAGTCCTAGAATTCTGCTGATAGAATACTTCCCATAGTGTACTACACTGAAAACTTGAATAATGAATAATGAATAATAATTGAAAAATGTAATTGAATAATGCCCATATTGGTGGACAGTGCTAGATATTGTTGTTCCAATTATTCACTTTGATATGTAGGCCTACATTTTATTATTTATTTTAATCTTTAGGTGTATGGCCAATTAGCAAGCCAAAACAGCAGGGTTGCCAACTGTCATGCATCTAACACTCTGACGCACACGCAACAAGTCACATCAAAACCACAAAAATACCCGTTAGATCTCTCGTTGCCTCGGACGAGCGCTAAATTGCTGCGGCCGTGTCAACAACTCCGCCTGCCTGTAATCCCGTACTACCCCCCCCCGTCAACAATCCCGTCTGCGGACCCTGTTATAATGTAAGCATCATAAGATTCTACAGAGTCTCACTCCGGCCAAAAACTAAAAATTGGAAACCCTGAAACAGGAAACCAACCAGTGCTAGTTAACACCTCGTGTTACACATTAGCTACATGATACCCACTGATTAGCTCTGTGAGTTTGTGTTTTGTGTATCAATATGCTCAAGCTTGTTGTCGTTCAAAACTCATCTTCATGTTCATGAATTTACCAAAGCTGGGATATGAAAGCAGCAAATACGATGTGGTGCATGTATGGAAAAGATTGATCAACTGGCTAAATACTTTTAATAGACCATCTTCTATTATTAGTTTCTCAAAGACTACTGTTCGCAGAGTTAAGGACCATCTGTGCTTTGCTGTATCTTTAATTTGAGTCTCGAGGCTTCAAGCTGGGTGTCCATCCATCCCAAACAGACTAGAGTAAAAAACACCCTAATTAGACAGGATACATTATCAAACAGACTCATCTATATTTAATTTGATTTCTCCCTATTTTTAACCAAATCAAGCCTCCATCAACACAGTAGGAGACATCCATAGGGTAATCTGAACAAGGTGGAGGTTACGGATAACTGTTGCATCATGGGAAACGTGCATTATTGGTTGTACAGCTCCAGTGGGAAAGGGAGCTGGCGTTGAACAGGAGAGGAGAAGGGCTCTGAACAATGCTACCGCAAGGTGAGCGTTAAGGGCTCTGAACAACGCTACCTCAAGGTGAGCGTTAAGGGCTCTGAACAACGCTACCTCAAGGTGAGCGTTAAGGGCTCTGAACAACGCTACCTCAAGGTGAGCGTTAAGGGCTCTGAACAACGCTACCTCAAGGTGAGCGTAATTTGGTCTGGTTCACCAATGGAACGACTAGTTAGAGTAGTAGAGTACGAATCAACCCTGGTATCACAACACACTTATTATCCGGTTTCGAACACGCTTGGGTGTTTGATAACACCCAAGCGGAGGGCGCCCCAGCCCGCCCCTCCCTGTACTGATAGTAGTCCTGATTATTACTGAGACAAAAAAGGGTTCAGCCGTAGACACAGCACAAAGGAAGTTTTGCATAATCTGTTGAACCCAAGGTTGCCTACATCAAAACATGGCAACTTTTGCATTCCTGCTGTAATCACTAAGAGAGTAAACAAAGGGAAACTTAGACGCACTGCTAACCTCTCAAATCTCATACCTATTCCCTCCAAACCCAAATCAACCTTAAAGCCTATCAATAACACCATCAGGATGGGTCTACTTAATGTTAGGTCTCTTAATAACAAATCTTTTTTAGTTAATGATTTTATTACCACTTCTCAACTGGATTTTATGTTTTTAACTGAAACATGGCTAGAACAAAATAACAGTGCAACCGTTCTGATAGAGAAAGCTCCTCCCAACTATAACTTTTTTGATGTATGTAGATCTGGAAAAAGAGGTGGAGGGGTTGCTGCTATATTTAAAAATGTATTTCAGGGGAAACAGATGCTATTTGGTGATTTTCCATCATTCGAATACCTTTGTGTTGTATTGAAATGTTCCCCCAGAGTTCTCCTATTAATTATTTACAGGCCACCCACATACGCTGCAAATTTCTTCGATGACTTTACAGAATTATTGTCTAGCATCTCCACAGACTTTGACTGTCTAATTATAACTGGTGACTTCAATTTTCATACTGATGATTTTAATGATAAGTGTGCAAAAAAACTTTTTACCATTTTGGACACATTTGAAATGTCTCAACATGTGAAAGAGGCTACTCATTGTAAGGGGCACACTCTAGACCTGGTTATCACAAAGGGTCTCAATGTTTCAGATCTCTCTGTGACTGATCCTTCACTGTCTGACCATTTCTGTGTTTTCTTTAATATATCTTTTATTCCCGACATACAGACAAAATCAAATACTGTCAAAAAACGGTATATCAATGAACATTCTAATGTACTTTTTAAAAAGGCCATCTCCTTGCTACCACCTCTCAACCCATGTTCTGCTGATGATCTTTTAGAAAACTTTAATTTGAAAATTTTGAAAGTCATAGATGTCATTGCACCTTATAAGGTTAAAACGATTTCTGGAAAGCAAAAGGCACCTTGGAGAAAAGTTGCTTTTGTAACAGCCCAGAAAAAAGAATGCAGGAAGGCTGAACGCATATGGCGTAAAACAAAACTTCATATTCACCATGACATCTATAAAGAGAGCCTCTGTGCCTACAATTTAGACTTAAAAAGTGCTAGAGAAACATTTTTCTCCAATATCATTAAAAACAATACTAATAATGCCAAAACCCTATTTACAACTGTTGACAGACTGACCAAGCCCCCAACACAAATTCCACCTGACTTTCATTCCACTCAGAAATGCAATGAGTTTGCAGCATTTTATACTGATAAAATTGAAGGCATCAGACGCGCCATCAATGTCTCCACTTTAAACAAAAATGCTGGACTACCACCATATCCAGGCAAAAGTAACATGGCAATGACATGCTTTAATGTCATAGACTCTAAAACTCTTGTGGAAACTGTGACACAACTGAAGCCATCCACCTGTTGCCTTGATACTTTACCTACCAACCACTTTAAGAATGTTTTTGACTGCCTAGCAATAGACATATTGCAAATAGTTAACAACTCTCTCCAATCAGGCACTTTCCCAAAAGCCTTAAAAACTGCAGTTATCAAACCCCTTTTAAAAAAGCGGAGCCTAGATGCCTCTATTATTAACAACTACAGACCAATATCAAATCTACCCTTCATAAGTAAAATCATTGAGAAAGTTGTTCTCCAGCAACTTAGTGACTTCCTGGCATCAACTGGTTGCTATGACACCTTCCAATCTGGATTTCGACCCCTTCACAGCACCGAGACTGCCCTTATTAAAGTTGTAAACGACATCCGTCTTAACACAGACTCTGGCAAAATCTCAATACTAATGCTACTAGACCTCAGTGCTGCATTCGACACTGTAGACCATACAATACTTTTGGACAGATTAGAAAACTGGGTGGGGCTTTCAGGCACAGTCTTAAATTGGTTTAGGTCCTACCTACAAAATAGGAACTACTTTGTTTCCATTGGCGACTTTGTTTCAGAATCAACAAACGTGACATGTGGAGTCCCACAAGGTTCGATCTTAGGACCCTCTCTATTCAACATCTACATGCTCCCACTAGGGCAGATCATGCAAAATAACAATATTGACCATCACTGCTATGCTGATGACACACAAATCTATGTATCTCTATCACCAAATGACTATCAGCCCATTGATCTGTTGTGCCAGTGCATTGAGCAAGTCAAAGACTGGATGTGCCAAAATTTCCTTCAACTAAATGAGGACAAAACCGAGATAATTGTATTTGGTGCTAAAACCGAAAGGCTTAAAGTTACCCAACACCTTCAATCTCTGTCCCTGAAAACCTCAATGAAAGACAGAAATCTAGGGGTTATCATGGATTCAGATTTACATTTCGACAGTCACATCAAATCAGTTACAAAATCTGCATATTATCACCTTAAAAACGTAGCAAGACTTAGAGGGCTCATGTCTACCGAAGACTTACAAACACTTGTACATGCCTTTATCACTAGCAAGCTTAATTACTGCAATGGTCTCCTTACAGGTCTCCCAAAAAAAACTCTAAGGCAACTACAGCTTGTTCAGAATGCCGCTGCTAGAGTTCTAACAAAGACCAAAAAATGTGAACATATTACACCAATTCTTAAATCATTACATTGGCTCCCTGTATGTCAGAGAATTGATTTTAAAATCATGTTGCTAACCTATAAATCCCTACATGGTTTAGGGCCAAAATATTTAACTGATATGCTTCCACTACATAAGCCTTCTAGGCCACTAAGATCTTCTGAGACCAATCTGTTAATTATCCCCAGGGTCAACACGAAGCATGGGGAAGCAGGATTTAGTTACTATGCAACAAATAGCTGGAACAAACTCCCTGAGGATTTAAGACTTGCCCCAACTCTGACAGCTTTTAAAACAAGACTGAAGACTTTTATGTTTGCTTTAGCTTTCTGCTAAATCTTAAATATTTATTATTTTAACTTTGCCTTTATTTTCTCACTTTCTAAAATGCATTTCTTTTAACTCTGCCTTTCTAAAATGTTTTTTAAACTTTGCCTTTATTTTCTATCTATTTTACTTTTTACTTAACTATTGTTTTCTTTTATTGTATGACAATGTTTATATGTGAAGCACTCTGAGTCTGCCTTGTGTATGAAAAGTGCTATATAAATAAAGTTGCCTTGCCTTGCCTTGCCTTGCCTTGCAAACACAGGTGCTTCTTTACCATTAGAATACTGCCTGGGTCCGGCAGCAAGCTTCACTGGCATGAGCAGTCTCTGAGCAGCAGAGATGATGCAGGAATGACTGAGAATTACCAAGAACATCCACCACAACATGCAGCCCAGTTCACGTTCTTCCAAACACATCGCCCGATCAATCACTCAATCAATAAATTGCCTACGCCAAGGATGGTCTGATACCAGGGTTGTCCTTCTAGAACCTCCTCATTACCTTACTAGTCAAGGTTAGTGCACTAGTTCTAAATGATTAACCAAGAAGTTTACCATGAGCTGAATCACCATCGATCAGCTAACCAGTGTGAGGGAGCAGTCTGCCGACAGACAGCAGCCCTCACTGCATACTGCTGGATACACCAGAGGACCGGAGTGGAAAACATTTCACTGAAGTTTATCTCTGCACCCTGGGGGGATGAAACTGTAGGTAGGAGAGGGAGGAGGAGGGGTGAGGCTTAGGAGGGGAGAGAAAAGGGGAGGGCAAGAGAATGAAAGAGAGCGGGGAGAGGCATAGAGCACAGAGCGGAGGAGGGAGCGGAGGAGGGAAAGGAGGAGAGGAGAGGAAGAGGAGGAGGGAGAGGAGGAGAGGAGGAGAGGGGGAGAGGAGAAGGGAGAGGAGGAGGGAGAGAGTGCTGCTCTTCATGCTTCAGCGACCATGGGCCTTTCAAGACCTTGCTTTATGGCTCTGCGTTCCTTTCTTGTACAACATTAAGTTAATGGAAGTCTAACCCTCACAACCTCATCAGCCACCCAGGAGCCCCGGGCTGGAGCAGAACCAGGAGCTGTGGGGCTGGAGCATAACCAGGAGCTGTGGGGACGTGAGGAGGAAGCAGGAGGTAGGAGGAGGTGAGGAGGTAGGCCAAGGTGAGGAAGCATGAGGCAGGGCAGGAGGAAGGAGGAAGGAGGAGGCAGGGGAAGGAATCAGGAAGTGAGGAGGTAGGGCAGGAAAAGAGGAGTGGAGCAGAGGCAGTGAAGGGTGGATCTGTGCCAACAGACGAGGATCAGATGAGGAGAGAACGGTGGTCGAACAGGAAGGGACATGTCAGGGCGACGAGGTGAGACAGGCGACGAGGTGAGACAGGAGGCAGAACAGACCAGGTCTAAAACCTCCAGTCTGCTCCCAGGTGGTCCACATGTTCTAGACGCGTCTTGGTCCCAGCCCACCGGGAGACTTAAGGTGCTTCCCGATCCGTCATCTTATCCGGCATCTCGACGACATACCAGATAAGATGACCCATCAGATTTATTGCTCGTTGGTGTGAACACCACACATTGAATCTGATTTGGCGCCACTTGTTAATGCAGTCAAAGTGTTGATACACATCTGTGGCCACAATGTGAACAACCACAACAAGATCTGATTAAAGAAGTGACAGCTCTACTGCCCATTAAAGCCGTGATGAAAACACATTCAACACAGTGATCACCTGTTCATCATCAGCCACGACACACCAAGTGGTCTGGTAATACCCTGTACTACCACTGCAGTAGTAACCCTACTGCCACCCCCAGGTAGTATACTAACCCTACTGCCACCCCCAGGTAGTATACTAACCCTAGTACAGGTAGTACTTCCACTGCAGTACTAACCCTACTGCCACCCTCAGGTAGTACTACCACTGCAGTACTAACCCTACTGCCACCCACAGGTAGTATACTAAGCCTAGTACAGGTAGTACTACCACTGCAGTACTAACCCTACTGCCACCCACAGGTAGTACTCAGGCGGTGAAGTACTACTCTAGTACTCAGTAGTATTCTAGTACTCAGCAGTAATACTCAGGTGTAGCAGTAGTATTCTAGTACTCAGCAGTAGTACTCTAGTACTCAGTAGTAATACTCTAGTACTCATCAGTAGTACTCTAGTACTCGGTAGTAATACTCTAGTACTCAGCAGTAGTACTCTACTACTCAGCAGTAGTACTCTAGTACTCATCAGTAGTACTCTAGTACTCAGTAGTAATACTCTAGTACTCAGCAGTAGTACTCTAGTACTCATCAGTAGTACTCTAGTACTCAGTAGTAATACTCCAGTACTCAGCAGTAGTACTCTAGTACTCTAGTACTCAGCAATACAGCAGAGGTCTGATCTACTCAGTGTCAAACTAAAGCAGATTCTAGAGATTGACGATATAGCAGAATATAAAATGGACACCAAGCCAGGAGGAGGAGAAATAGCACTTTGATTTATTTATACACAGAAACATCCGACACTTCAAATCTAGAGAAAGTGTTGGGCGATTCAAAGAACAGACGATTGAGCTTTGAGAGAACAGGTTTACCATCAGGAGCACAGGCCTGCGGAGCGTCCCTTCTAGGGCTCGTTGCCTTGTTCCTCCATCGCTCCTTTATCTACAGGCAGTTCAGTGAAACACATTCATGACAGGCCATATCAAATGACAATGGATACCGAAAACACAGCAACAATATTGTTTGGTTCAACTGCAGGTCTCCTGTGTCAATGTCATTGTTCAAACATTTGATTTGGGGTTTTGATGTTTTCCGTTTGGTGAACAGTTTGTTCACCACTCACCGACCTGGAGGAATGTAAGGACGCCCATCTTGGCTCAACCCCTATTTAAACCTTCCATTGATTTCTGCTGGGTCCTAGTGCTCCACTGATTACTAATTTAAATCATGAAAACACAATCACTTGTGTTTCTGATATCCATGTTATATCTGAGGGAAGCAACTTTTTGCAGTAAATAAATAGCGATTTTTGTATTTTGTAGCTACTGCAACTGTGATTGTCTGCTTGGATTGTCCTCAACCTCACTTGTCTGTTTGTGTGTGTGTGTGTGTGTGCATGTGTGTGTCTGTGTGGGGTGGGTGTGTGTGCGTGCGTGCGTGTGTTGGCAGTGTGCTTCAATCAGGTCTCTCTTATAGCAGAGGCTAAACCAGCTCAGTGAGCCTTGCCTGGATAAATCTGGTAAATAAGATCAAATAATGAACATGATGTATTGGGGAGCGTTGGGTCACATACGGCGCTTAGTCCAGACCTCAGCGGCGTCCAATCAGATGAGTAGATTCAGTGGTGTTCCCGTCGCTGGTAACCCCCACTCCCCCCAGGGGAGGGGACAGCAGCCTTGATGGAAGCGCTTTGAAGCAGGAAATGGAATTCAACACGAGACCGAGGCAACCCGCTGAATCTTGTTTGTCCAATCAAATGGCCGGGGCCTGGCTGCAAACATGCCACCCCTCCTCACCGTAATCCCATAATCCTTTGCAGCGCGATCGGTTACCTCTAATACAGAGTAAATAGAAGAGGCTTGTGGTTTGAATGGCAAGAGGATGAACGTACGGACAGAGAGAACAGACACACGGCAGTGAAAGCTTTCTGCGCTCCGAGAAATTGCGTGGCTTCAATCGCTCACTAATCAACCATCTGAGGGCCGACATTAATCTGCTAGATTCTCAAGATGGCTCTTTGTTGTGAACCAATTTGCCGACTCTCGAGCTCAGAGAGCAGATCACGTGTGGAGGAGATGAATGGAGGAGCTCACAAAATCAAATAATAATTTGATTATTAAGTTATTGAAAATAATGAAATGAAATGATTGATGAAAATAATATTGAAAATACCGCCGCTTATCATCCAAATTGACAGGCTCGTATCACAGCGGATAAACATGATAGCTTTATCTGAACTGCGTCAGGAAATCATGCAGCATTTTATTCATCTTCCTTTCTTGGACTATTCCAGTGACCTGCATAAAGACACACAGTGCTCAGACAGGCTTCAGTCTTACAACTATCTCTTACAATAACCTCCTTTCTATCTACCCCAGGCAGTCCACTCTGGTACGGGGGCAGGGAGTCTAGGAGACGGTGTTGAAGCGAGCCGAAAGGAACAGGGTTCCAACCAGCGTCCTGCAGAGTAAGACGCCACCGTACCTTTACCTTACCTTTACCGTACCTTAACTTTACCTTCCCTTTACACAATACACACAATGTCAAATTTCACAAGTCGTTAAGTCGTTTTTTTTTAATATACATGTTATTGTGCCTTACCTTTACCCTACTACTACTATTTTACCTTTACCGTACCGTTACCTTATCTTTACCTTACCTTTACCGTACCGTTACCGTACCTTTACCTTACCTTTACCTTATCTTTACCGTACCATTACCTTACCTTTACCGGCTGCTTGATGATCCTGGATATCCTGGACCCATTTAAACCATTTTATTGTGTTTCAATGAATGTCTTCTAAACATTTGTAAAATGTGATGCCTGTGCGAAGCTTCTGATTGGCAGTGTTGTGTTTAAAAGGGTGAGATAAAGGGTGAGATAAGGGCTAGGGCAATAGAAATAAACGTTGCTCTCCTGGAGGCTGAGGCCCTGGCCAGGTCCTGAGCTTCAGGGTCACCCCGTTGTGGACCGGGACGGGCTCAGCCCTCTCCAGGAGTCCAGGCAGAGAGGGTCTAGATCGGACCTGGACCTTCATCTGTCCCGAAGTGGGACTCTGGTAACTCTACCAGAGTGCTTTGTTCATTGTTCATCGTTGGTTGATTGTTGTACAAAAACATTTGATCTGTTTTTATGCCGAAGCCATTCCTCCAAAGAGCTGGCTGTGTGCCATGGAAGCACAAATGACTGCTGCCATATGTTCCGGAAAACAAGGAATAATGACCTCCCCCAATAAGGACATCTGCTGTTCTCTGAGGCGTCAGGAGAATGAAAAGGTGTTTCTGGAAACCCCCGGGGCCGCTCATCTGATTGGTAATGAAAGGCTCGGTGGATCTGAGTCTCACGGCCCACAGAAAATACATCAACACACCGGGCGCTCAGAGGAGGGATGGATCTCTCTGGGGCCCATCAATAAACCATGTGCAGCCGCTGCTGCCATTTATGCTTTTATTCATACTTTAGGTTGATACTGAGGACCAGACTAGATGTTACTGATGAGCAGACAGTCTACATGTTAGTGAGGAGCAGACTAGATGTTAGAGAGGAGCAGACTAGATGTTAGTGAGGAGCAGACTAGATGTTAGTGAGGAGCAAATTAGATGTTACTGATGAGCAGACTACATGTTAGTGAGGAGCAGACTAGATGTTAGTGAGGAGCAAATTAGATGTTAGTGAGGAGCAGACTAGATGTTAGTGAGGAGCAGACTAGATGTTAGTGAGGAGCAGACTAGATGTTAGTGAGGAGCAGACTAGATGTTAGTGAGGAGCAGACTAGATGTTAGTGAGGAGCAGACTACATGTTAGTGAGGAGCAGACTACATGTTAGTGAGGAGCAGACTAGATAATAAATAAAGATATTATTATTATTAGATGTTCCATAACATTCCCATCCCGTCTGTCCCTGCGATGGTCCTGTGTCTGCTGGGGAGAGGAGTTGATGACTGCAGGAGGAGAGAGGGAGGAGAGGGGGAGGAGGGAGGGAGGAGGTTATGGACCCACATTAACACTCATCATGTCCTCCTTCCGTCCCAAGATGGCTGCCTGACACAGCCATGCAGCCCTCACAGTCGCATGCCTCAAAACGATGGGAGAACATCACCAGGTAGAAACTGTGCTATACTGATATTCACTGTTAACCTTACCCTAGAAATCTAGAGTTCTCGCAAGAGCACAATTGGAATTTGCTCAGCAAGTCACTCTGGGAACGAACAATATGATTGCCCAAACTCAGAACATTAACCAATCTCATCGGTTTATCTGATATAGGCGGGCCAAAAGATATAGGCGGGCCAAAAGATATAGGCGGGCCAAAAGCGTTGCCGCTGGTCTGGATACGTCACCCCTTGTATTCTTCTGATTGGTCGTAGTGTTATCCAATTGCGTGCAGTAATATTTTCAAATGCACGCTTGGTTCCGCCCCTCGAGTTGGGCCATTTTCATTACTCGTTGCCAGACCCTACAGCTTTCTAGATGTGGGTTTGGATTTCCAGGCTATGTTAACCTCTCGTTACTCAGGGGAGGTATAATGCCGGTAGCCTGCATTTCATATCATTGGCATGACACACTTTTAAACCTCTAATGCAGCAGATACAGGCCAATGAGAGGAACTCAAGTATTTTGTTGTGGAATGACAGAATGATTATTTCATCACACCACAACTAATGGAGACCAGAGATGTCCTCATAACCAATAACAAAGAACAAACAGTTACAAAGAAAAGGATAAATGCTGTAAAAGCGTGTGATGGAAAAATCTACATATCCGAATTGTTGTTTGATAAGTTTGTCTGTTCTTGTGTAAATTGTAGTGTCCTCAGTTTCAACCCTGATTGTCCCGCCCATTTCCTCCCAGCCGTCTATTGATCCTTGTGCTTTGGGTGAGAACGTCACAAAGATAGGCATCTGGAATTTGCATTTGTTTGTCGTGAACCCCAACCATTGTATTCCTAGGTGTTGAGACAAAAGGGTCGTGAAGAGAAGGATTTGTCCTTTGACTTCTTCTCCTCTCTTCTTTGATGTACCTTTTGTCTGAAGAGGGTCTGAAACTGTATAAGAAACCATGTCAACTTGTAATCGGGACTCACTCTGCTAGAGAGGAGTCTAATGTATGTGTGGC
>NC_140278.1:19645787-19685237 GCF_964030765.1 Micromesistius poutassou
CTCCCCCCCCCCCCCTCTCTCTCTCTCTCTCTCTCTCTCTCTCTCTTCCTCCCTCCCTCTCTGAGCAGCTGTTGTCTCTTATTGATGACCTCATTAGTATGCTGCCCGGGGGTCGAGGGGAGACTTTGAAGGACTTCCCACAACGGCACCAACCGCCACCGCAACCTGCTCCTCATTTACCGCCTGCTCCTCCTCAACCTGCTCCTCATTTACCGCCTGCTCCTCCTCAACCTGCTCCTCATTTACCACCTGCTCCTCACTAACCTGCTCCTCTACCTGCTCTTCAACCTGCTCCTCAACCTGCTCCTCACTAACCTGCTCCTCTACCTGCTCTTCACTGCTCCTGCTCCTCAACCTGCTCCTCAACCTGCTCCTCACTAACCTGCTCCTCTACCTGCTCTTCAACCTGCTCCTCAACCTGCTCCTCAACCTGCTCCTCACTAACCTGCTCCTGTCTCCCTCACACCACAGACCTGGTGTGTGTGTGTGTGTGTGTGTGGGGGGGGGGGGGTGGGGGTGTGTGTGTGTGTGTGTGTGAGACCGTTTGTGTGCCTCACTTCACCCGTTCCCCCCTGTTCATACACCCTCTTGATACATATCTCAGCAGCGGCGTGCTCTCGTGTTGTCAGGTTTGAGTGCCTTGCTCATGGACAGCTTGTGTTGTTGTTCTCTGAGCACTGCATCGTACCTCCTCACCACGCTGCCCATGGCTAAATGAGGAGCTTGACTGACAGCCCTGTGCTGTTCTTCAGCAGTCCAACAGGCCACCAGCTTGCTCCACCAGCTAGCTCCGGCAGTTAACTCCAGCGGTTAGCTCCAGCAGGTATGCCTCATTCACACTACCTCCGTCAGTCGACGGATGGGCGAGGGCGTGTCTGACGTATGGGGGAGTAGTCTTTGTGGACGCAGCCTGCCGCCAATCAAATCGCTGTACACGTACAGGGGCAACACTCTCCTTGCGCTCTCCTTGCACCAGGCGTTATAAAGCCGGCTTTTTCCTGCATCTTCCTGCTTGTTGTTGTTATTGCTAAATGGATCCCGTAGTCGCAAGGAGAGTGTTTCCCCTGTACGTGTCCCACAGCAATCGCCCAATTCTTAAATCCATTAAATCCATTCTTAAATCCCCCACAGCCGGCCGGCTTTTTGACATTTCCATGGTGGGTTGTATCACAAAGACGATTTCATTGGACAGAGTCCAAGTAGCGGCACACTAGTGTATTTGCATAACCACTATCTGATTGGCCGACGGATCCGTCGCTTCCCGAAAAAGTTGAACATTTCTCAACTTTTGACGCAGGCCACGGAGCCGACTTGATGGACGGACCCACAATGCATTTTGAGGGCGCCCCATGCAAAGTCAATGAGATGCGTCCGTTGATGGAGCTAGTGTGCAAGAGGCGTTAGCTCCACCAGTTAGCTCCAGCGGTTAGCTCCCAGCAGGCCCAGCCGTGGTCCACAGCCGCCAGGAAGTAGAGATGCTAATGAGGTGATCGTGTAATTTGATTACATTTAAACATTAACACGAAGTCAAGCTTTATAAAATGTACGTAAAGCAAACCTCGTGGACCATTAACGACAACAAGGGACACAATAGCAGCCGTGAATCAATATTTTACCACCTATTAAAACGCACGGCTATTTAACCAGAGCAGTGGAACGGCGAGCCATCGAGTAGATAATACCACTTCAGACCGGATGGCCTCTAGCGTGTTTACGGCCGCGTTAAGACTCTTTATAATCCTGCATTAAGTTTACGGCTTTGTTTACAAGTTCATCTTCAAGAAAGTCAGACGTCCTGTGAAGGAGAAGGGGTCTCTATCCAGCGGCAGAGTCCCCTAAAAGAAGCCACTGGAGTGGAGAGGGGGGTGAGTGTGTGTTCAATGTGAACGGTGTGTGTTTATTAAACAATGCTGGACTTGAAGGTCCAACGTCAACACAAACGTGGATCAAATTTAAAGTCTGGAATCGTGTGTCACTGTGCAGATGGACATGATATTCATGTGTGGATCTGGCTGAATATTAAAGTGATGTGAATCAATGGCGTATGATAGGCAGCATAACCTGCTACTGGTCAGCCTCCAGCAGCACCTCCATAAGAGCCAATGAAACAGAGGAACCATATGCTGTAGGAGGGGGGAGCGTCTGGCCACACGCCAGCGTCCTCCATGTGTGTTCACACGACACGCAGGCTGTTTAGCAAAGCCTCGGTCCGCCGCTGCCAACGCTGATTCCTCCGCATTCCCAACAGCTGTTTCCTGTTTCTCTTTTAAACAAAGACTCAGTATAGAAGCCCCAGCAGCCTCCGCTGGCACCGGGACGAGCTGCCAACAACCTCGGCTGGTTGGCTGAGGCCGTCCGCTATTTAAATATGAATGAGGTACAGCCCGCCATCGCTACACAACATGGCTACATCGCTACACAACATAGCGACATCGCTACATCACTAGACAAAGCTACATCGCTGCTCAACGCTACGTCGCTGCACAACACTACACAGCTACACAACGCTTCACAGCTACACAATGCTACATCACTATACAATGCTTCACAGCTACACAATGCTACATCACTGCACAACGCTTCACAGCTACATAAACGCTAAATAAGGTTTAAATATTCAGCTCAATACCTTGTGTTCTGAATGCACAGCAGTGTCATTTAGATGAATTCTAGATCCACTAAAACACATGAAGCTAACATTTAAACAGTCCTAACTGCAACCTGTGGCATTGATTGTAATAACAGGTGAATCCCTTCAAATGTTCCTGGGAGGTTTAGCAGGGAGCTGAGCTGGGTCTAACTTTACATCAGTATCTGTGCCTGGATTATATTCTACATGCTTATCATAATCCATAAATCCATCATCTATTCAACTTCTCTCTCTCTCCCCGCAGGTATCTCTATCTCTGGGTATTCTCCTGGTGTATCCTGGGTATTCTCCTGGTGTATTCTGGGTATTCTCGGGGTGTATTCTGGGCATTCTCCTGGTGTATTCTGGGTATTCTCCTGGTGTATCCTGGGTATTCTTCTCCAGATCATTTCCATTTTTCTCATTTTCTCCGGCCTCTTCATATTCTCACACCATCGTCCTTCTTTTGCTTCACTGCACAATCCCCCCCCTCTCCCCCCTCTCCCCCCTCCTGGCCCCCTCACATCTCTCTTCATTTGGCCTGGCTCCTCTCCCTCCATCCATCCCTTCTGCCCCCACCCCTCTCTCCCCCCCACCACTCTCCCCCCCCCTCCCCTCTTTACCCTCTCCCCCCCACCCCTCCCCCCCCCCACCCCTCTCCCCTCCTCCATCCCTCCCTCTCTGTCTGTCTGTGAAGGGATCTATCGATGAGGAGATAGTGAACCTTCCCACACACACACACACACACACACACACACACACACACCAGTCAACACATGCTCCTACAAATACTCGCTACTATAGTATAAAAGGTATTTTAAAACTAGAAACACACGCCAAGTCACGCTGGAATTATAGTTTGTATTTTTTTATTTCAAACTTCATATAACCCATACAGCAAACTGTACAATTGAATTATTCACAGTGTGTCAAAAGGAAATAATTCAATAGCTTCATAGTATTTTGCGTGTCCTGGTGTTTCAACTTGAACGTAGGGTCCTCTATGTTTTCTTACGACATATAGTTACTAGGAAAACAAAATCTTTCGGATTTTTTACAAAACCTTACAAAAACTATATTCATAGAAAGTGTGGGCGTTTTCACAGCGAGAACCTGGATAGAAGGTTTCCATCTCGGACTCTGACCTTCTGGTCGTCTCTGAACCACCAGCTGTGAACACAAACTAAACACGTTCAAAAGGCCTGAAACTCATCCATAGTGGCCGGAGCAGAACACTGCATCACACTCCGGACCCCTTCAGCATCAGATGACCTCGTTCACATTCGTTAAGGACAGGAACAAACTAAACAAACCATTTCCAAACCCAGGATTAGAGCTGATTGACTCAGCATAACCCAGACCCTGTCTTGATCTCAAATCATTTCAAAAAACACATTTTCTTAAGTTACGTTGCACACATTACAGAGGTGGACACAGGGGGCCGGGGGCCCGGGCAGCCCGGGGCCCAAGAGGTCCAGAAGGGGGTAAAAAAAGTACTATAGGGGAACAACAAACCAGCTAAAGATCTACTGGCTCCCAGGGACATGGCTACCAAACAAAGCCTACACTAAAGGGACCGGGAACCACGGACTAGGTCACTCTTAGAAAGATATTAGGCGTGATAAAAGAGATTTACATATACTTTCCCTTGTTAATGGTCATAGTCCATTAGAATATAATATAATCTATTGTATTTCCAATAAATTAACACAGAATAGGACTGAGACATTGGAGGAAGGAGGTCCGTTCAAATCTTTTGAAAGTAAAATAATTGATGCCACGACTTTCAAACAAACTGAATGCATTTAACAGTAAAAATTTAGCAAAATACATTTTGTTCTGCTCATTTGTATCTATATACTCTACTCTGCAGAAGGGAATTAACATTTATACAGTAACCAATTTACACTGGACCAGGTGATCAGTTTTCACACACATTGGGTTTACCTTGAATAATAGGCAGCTGATATTATTATTAATACACAACCTCTCGACGTAAAAGGCAGGACTTAGTCTTGACTTAAAAAACAGGACTAACTTAAGTCAGGAAACAGCAGTTTTGACTTATAAGGCATGACATTGTCATCCTAAGCAGACAGTTTTCTTGACTTAAACGGCATGACAAAGTGGTTCTAACTTAAAAGGCATGACAAAGTCTCAACTTAAAAATCATTACGTATTAGTATTGACTTAAAATGAAGAATAAAGACATTTTTACTTAAAAGACATGACATCGTAGTCTTGCCTTAAAAAGCAGAACTTCAGTAGTTTTCTTGATTTCAAAGGCAGGAAATATTCTTGACTTAAAAGGTATGACAAAGTGGTCTTAAATTTTAAGTCAGGACATATTCTTGACGTAAAGATATGACTAAGTTGTACTAACTTATAAGATAGGAGATATTCTTGACTTAAAAGGCATAACCTAGTTGTCTTGACTTAAAAGGCAGGACTTTTTCTTAATTAAAAAAAATCAAGAAAGCAGTCTTCACATAAACATCTCAAACTCTTTCAACTGACCATCTCTTCCATCTTGACTGACTTAGTATTGACTTACTGATTGTGACGGTTTAAGTCACGACTTTTAGAGTGGTTTAGGTTTAAGTCTTAACCTCACAGAGGTTTGTTCTGTCTGTTAATATAGACTCAAAACTTCTACGGAACCAGAATTCAGAAACTTAAAAAAACCTGACGCTGCCTTTGAACCAAAATACAGTAAAATCAAAATGAGAGCGCAATTCATCCTTCAGATCAATGTGACAAGCAAACCCATTGGCTGATAAGGGGCACCAATATGAACTGTAATACTAGTAATACTACTAATACTAGTAATGCTAGTAATACTAGTAATGCTAGTAATGCTAGTAAAAGTACTCGTAATAGTATAATGCTAGAATGGTCTGGAGGGTAAGAGGACCTGCTTGTTGATTGGTCGCTGGGGACAGGTGTTGCTGAACACTGGGACCATTTGTGAGGTCTATTTAAAACCTGTCAAGGACTCCATCGACAGCTTCCAGACACCTACCGCAGTGCCTCTGAGCCTTAACGCAGTGGTCCTCTGACAGTCAACCGCTGGGCTTCTGTTAGAAGTTTGCGGATTTGCTTCAGTTGTTCCCTATTGTTATGTGAGTTGTACCCTTTTTTCCATAGTTATCATAATCATCATCATCGTCCCCATCATCATCCTCACCACCATCATGGTTCCCATCATCAGTGGTTGTATGCATACGGGCATGTGCGTTACGTTGTTACATTGATGAATTGGGTGTGAGCGTGAGTGCCCAGTCAGCGCTTCAGCCCGGACGCTGTGTCTGATGGGACCAGGGAGACGGGCCGCGATCCAGGTAGAAAAGTTCTGCTAAAAGGTCATCTTTGGCAATTGTACTTTACTTGGACCAAGATTTTATAACAGTAAAAGAAAACAAGAAAATCAACCCACAATGAAGGCAAACTTCTAATGCAGTCTTGTTAAAATGATTCTGCCCCAACACCAACACAGAATTACATAAGATGATATTGTACAACATAAGATAACTCTTATTATTTTTGTAGATACATTTCAAACCTTGAATCAATCCTTCTATGGAAGGTCTGTCGTTTCGACACTGTTCACTGTTGAATGGATCCTACCGGTAATTATTAACGTCTCCAAAGTCTGCGCCATGTTTGACAAAATGGCTTCCGTCAAACATGGCTCTTCTGTCTCAAAGTCGGCCGTGGGTCGGCGGACAACACTGAGGTATTTCTCCCCCTCTGCTGCCTCAGACGTCCGGTCGCTCGTGTCTCCAAAAGGGTTCATGTTGAATGTGCTGTGTGGCGTCCTCGTGTGTCTGTTATTGCTCCGCCTTTCACCGCGTCCAGAACACGCCTCCTCTCTGACTCACCCGACCCTGTGCTCAGGGTTCCTGTGGTCGGCTCTAATGGTTCCTGTGTTGGTGCTAATGGTTCTCGTGTTGGTTCTAATGGTTCCTGTGTTGGTTCTGAAGGTTCCGGCAGCGGTTCTAACTCACTGTTGGGTTTGTGTGTGCCCACACGTAAACATCAGACAGGAAGTCGGACGGTCAGGGAGAGTCCCGCCTCTGGCCACCGCGTCCCGCTGTGATGGAGCAGGGGAGGGAGGGGGAGACGGAGAGGGGAGGGAGGAGGGAGGAATGGGGGAGGGAGGGGGAGGGGGAGGGGGGAGGGAGGGAGGGAGGGAGGAGGGAGGGAGGGGGATGGGGAGGGGGGAGGGAGGGAGGGAAGGGAGAGGGAAGACGGAGGCGGGGGGGTGGGGGAGGTCATACCTGTGTTGCCGAGGCGGCCATCTTGAGTTGCCCGTGCTTGGTTAGGGTGCTCATGTTGCTGTGGGAGATGGAGAGGGAGCCGTGGTGGTCGCCGTGGGAGACGGAGAGGGGGCCGTGGTGGTCGCCGTGGGAGACGGAGAGGGGGCCGTGGTGGTCGCCATGGGAGATGAAGCGGGGCAGGTCCAGGCCGTTGTCGCGGGGCTCCGAGGAGAACGGCAGCCGGCTCAGCAGGAGGGCCTTCCCGGGCAGCGGTGGGCCGGTCGTCACGGAAACACGTGGCTCCTCCCAGGGCTGCAGGTCAGGTCCTTTCCCGGGAGTCGCCGGTCGCTGTACGTGTGCATGTTGATCACGGCGTCCATCTTGCTCGGCGGTGGTGGCGGCGGAGGAGGAGGGGGAGGGGCTCGGTGTTTGACACGCCTCTCGCAGGTGAAGGACAGTCTGATCTCGTCCACCATGGCACTGCACAAAGACCTCTGGGCGTAAGGGGGAGGGCGAGAGAGGGAGGGGGGAGGGGAGAGAGGGAGGAGGAGGGCGGCCTTAGCTTCATACCGTCGGACAGGAAGTGGAGCGACGGCGTCACGGGACAGCGCCGCTGAGTCCTTCATGGCCCTTCTTCTGTTGTTTACACGTTTCACATGTTTTACGTGTTTCACATATTTCACATGTTTTCTTGTGAGTGTGTACATCCAACTTTTTCTCTGTGTGCATCTTTTGTCTGTGTGTGTATTTGCATGTTGTTTGTGAGTCATTAAGTCCACACACAAACTACACACACACCCACACAAACCACACACACACCCACACACAAACTACACACACACACACACACACACACACACACACACACAAACCACACACACACACCCACACACAAACTACACACACACACACACACACACACACACAAAAACACCTACACAAACACAAACAAGCACTAACGAGCGAGCCACAGATGTAGGCCTGTGATTCCACCAATGGGAGATCTGATTTGCTCTCCTGACATTTGCAGTGACTAATAATGGATTAATTTCATATGCTCCAATTTGCAATGAATGCTTTTAAAATAAGTTGTGTTATCGCGGCCAAGTTCCTGGGATTAGTCAGAGTCACGCAAATCCTTTCCTGTCACGGCTGAACAGAAAGGCTGCGATGCTACGGAGGAACGCTCCCTGCTTCCTGCTCAGAGTGGGATTAAACACGACTTATGTCCTGCTGGAGCCTAATTCAATTAATGTTCACTTCATCTGTCATTATCCTCTAGTATCGCAACCCTATCCTGCAATATATATATATATATATATATGATGCATGTAGATGCATGATGCAGTAGATCTACTACATCGTCCACATAGTGGATGATATGTTACATAGTGGACTGTAGGTTAATAGTGGACTCCACTATGTAACCTATCATCCACTATGTAACCTACAGTCCACTATGTAACCTATCATCCACTATGTAACCTACAGTCCACTATGTAACCTATCATCCATTATGTAACCTATCATACACTATGTAACCTACAGTCCACTATGTAACCTACAGTCCACTATGTAACCTACAGTCCACTATGTGACCTATCATCCACTATGTAACCTACAGCCCACTATGTGACCTACTACATTGTGCTTTACCTCATCGTCCACTAGGACTTAATGAGGATCTGCTTCATGCAGGAGGAGTCATGGTGAGTCTACCCTCGTGGTGAGCTTGCGGGGAGACCGTCTACCTGCTCGCGCTCGGCCGTCTTCCTCAGCTTGTAGACGAACTCTGCGATGGCCACGAACACGGACAGCACCAGGCCGGAGGCCAGCACGATGAAGATGCCGCCCAGGTTCTGGATGCCCATGGGGCCGCTCTCCCGCCGCTCCTCCCCCTGGCAGCTGGTGCCGCTCCACCACTTCTCCTTCAGCATGTGCAGCCGGCCGTCCTCCAGGATGCTCAGGATGGCGATGGTCACCTTGTCCCTGTAGGGGGATCCTGAAACCCGACACAGAGTGAGATGACGGTGATGGCTCCTCGGAAGAACCTTGTTCTCCTTGCTCCTATCTCGGGTTCCACCCCGGGTTCTGATTCCACATTTGGTTCCGGCTTGCGTGTGAATATAGAGCATGCCGATTGGCTGAGTGGTCTCACCGAGGGGCGTGCCCACGCCGTAGCCCTTGCTGTCGATGATGCCGCCCACCTGCGTGAGGTTACAGTTGCGGCGGGTGATGTAGTCGATGGTGGTGGACTCCATCAGCAGGGCGTAGTCGGAGCGCAGCACCCGCTGGATGCCCTCCTCGATGGACTTGACCAGCGACGAGCTCGGCTTGCTGCTCATGAACGCCCACATCTTCTCAAATGTGGACACCTTGGACTTCTGGTGGGGAAAACCATGGACAACGCTTCAGAGGAGGAGCTCTGTATCCTCATAACTTGTGGGAGATCTTATGACATCACAGGTGGACGTGTCCACCTAGATGTGTGCTGGATAGATCAGTCTACCTGCCTACCCAGTGGACTGTAGCAAACGTTGCTCATCTATCCGTCACACATCTAGGTGGACACGCCCACCTGTGATGTCACTAGAGACAGATTTTCAAAACGGCTTGTAACGGCTAATCACACCACACCTGGTGGCATGTCATGGGATCTTTAATAAAGCACCTTTCAAAAACAGAGACAATCTCAGACAGTCCCTTTTGTAGAGAGAAAAATATGTTGAAGATACGTAGGGACAATCAGGATATGCATCAAGGTCAAATTTAAAGCAATACAATAAGAGATTAAAAGGATAAATTAACATAAAAACATAGAATTAGAACACAAATATTACAACCTCTGAAAAATGATGTCAGATAAAAGCAAGAGGGTAGAACCATGTTTCAGAAAAGATTGAAAATATTCTCTTGGATCTTCTCTCGGCCCGGCTGCCATGGCGACCAGACCACTGAAGGTGTTATAGCAAACATTCATAGACCTCTTCCAAATGGACTGACCCTCCAAGGGGAAAATCTCTTCTCCATCACAAAGTTTGATCCAGAAAAACACTTTGAACGACCCCCTGGTAATATAAAGTCTGTTTTACTGATCCAAACCCATCTTTAAAACACTCAGCCAATAGAAGGACTTATTTCAGTTGATTAGCCATCGTGATCTTCAGTCTGTGGTTGAACTAACATGATTGTCTATTGTTGTGTGTACTAAGTGGGCCCCCGGCCTCCATTCCCCTGCTATCAGGATATGTGGTCACGCCGTTTCAAAAGAGGGTCACAATCACACCGCGTCAAATCAAAGGAAACAAATCTCAGAGTGGCCATCTCTGGTAACGTTTAAAGGCCAAGGGAGGGAGAAACCAAACAAGTCTCAGAGCAGCCTGGTAATGAGTGAGTGGAGGAACAAACCAAATGCGCTGGACTCATATTTGGCAATGTGCTGAAGTGCGAAACAAGATGGACTCCATGCCTTTATATTGATGAATTTATGAACCGAATGAATGGATTGCCATTCACATTTTCTGGCTTAAGTAGCTCTAATCAGGTATGTTGTTGTGACATTAATGAAGCTGTGTAACATTTAGCTACTTATAGGGCTCAGGGCGGCCAGAAACGTGATATTTTGATTTGTCATATAGAGTCAGGCCATGACAAACTGAGCGTCCTAGTGTCCTCACCAGTCTGGGTACACAGGTTAGACCAGAAGGTTAGTGTCCTCACCAGTCTGGGTACACAGGTTAGACCAGAAGGTTAGTGTCCTTATCAGTCTGGGTACACAGGTTAGACCAGAAGGTTAGTGTCCTCACCAGTCTGGGTACACAGGTTAGACTAGAGGGTTAGTGTCCTCACCAGTCTGGGTACACAGGTTAGACCAGAAGGTTAGTGTCCTCACCAGTCTGGGTATACAGGTTAGACTAGGGGGTTAGTGTCCTCACCAGTCTGGGTATACAGGTTAGACCAGAAGGTTAGTGTCCTCACCAGTCTGGGTATACAGGTTAGACCAGGGGGTTAGTGGATTCAGAATGGGGGGTTAGTTGATTCAGACCATGGGGTTAGGTTCTTCATCATACAGTAGACGGTGAGGACCAGAGAGAGGCCAGGGTTAGTGTATCTTTATATAGTAGTGAGGATGAGGACCAGAGAGAGGCCAGGGTTAGTGTATCTTTATATAGTAGTGAGGATGAGGACCAGAGAGAGGCCGGGGGTTAGTGTATCTTTATATAGTAGTGAGGATGAGGACCAGAGAGAGGCTGGGGGTTAGTGTATCTTTATATAGTAGTGAGGATGAGGACCAGAGAGAGGCCGGGGGTTAGTGTATCTTTATATAGTATTGAGGATGAGGACCAGAGAGAGGCTGGGGGTTAGTGTATCTTTATATAGTAGTGAGGATGAGGACCAGAGAGAGGCCGGGGGTTAGTGTATCTTTATATAGTAGTGAGGATGAGGACCAGAGAGAGGCCGGGGGTTCATCTATATTTATTTTCATTCTGCTCACATGTATATCAAGATGTATAGCTATCTTTTTCTCCTGTATATGTTTGATACAGAGTGGAATCCTGGTAGGAATAAGAATATATATAGAATAAAAATAGAAAAATAGAATAGAAAAATAGTATGCGGTACAGCGAGTCAAACATTTACATACAAATACCATCCCAGAGTTAGCTTGTAAACAAACATGCTATCCACTGCCTCAGAATACTCCGTCAGCATGCCGGAACTTCCACAGGAATGTGCATTATCTTTGTCCTTCCCAGAAAACGGTGGATTTGCGCAGAGTTATTCAGCAAAAACAACAGGAGCATCTGAGGCAAATCCAGAAATAATAAAAAAATACGTCAAAACCCTGCAGGCCAAAGCTGAAAGTTTGAAATAAAAAAATCATTATGGGGGAAGAAGTTCAAACGCTGTGGAGAAGGGTAGGAGCAGCAGAATGCTCTGACTGGGGGATTAGCTCTATACTGTAGCTCACATACATATATTCACTGGGTATTGATTCTTTTTGGGGGGCCAGCAGGCTCACTGTAAGGAGAGGGAAAGTTTTCTGTGAAGAGAGGAATAGTATGGGGGATTCTCATATTTACACAAGTTCATTTTCACCATGAAATATAAATGTTTTGAACCCGGGAAACACAATCAAACTAGGGGAAAAGTCCATCATCATCATTGTCTTTTTTTATTGGTCTGGATTAAATTTGCAATCAATTTTCTGCTTCTCCTCTCTGGAACAGTCTGCCAAGTGTGTACTCTGTCAATATGTTCAAACGACATCTTTAAACAAACAACACCTCTTCAGTGGGGCTTTCTCCTAATCAAGTAGCGGGTCGTCTCTCCTGGTTTCTTCTTTTAAACAAATGACTGGTTCCTATTGTGTAATATGTAATTTCCCTTGTTCAGCACTTTGTAGGAAAAGCGCTGTGTATATAAAGTTTATTTGTCTCAACGTTAAACAACATGGACCCTGTGGTGCTCACCTTGAAGAAGGTCATGGTGGCACCGTCCTTGACCACGCCGTAGTCGATGCGAGTCTGCTTGGCGATGTCGTCTGCAGACTCCACGGGCGAGTCCATCCTCTCAATGGTGAGGAAGGCGGCCAGGTTGGCGGTGTAGGAGGAGATGATGATCAGGGTGAAGAACCACCAGATCCCCCCGATGATCCTGGTGGACAAGGCCTTGGGCATCAGCTCTGAACCTGGGGAGGGCACAGACACAAGGCAGGGTCAGGAACCGCCCAATCAGAGGCACCAGACACAAGGCGGGGTCAGGAACCGCCCAATCAGACGCACCAGACACAAGGCGGGGTCAGGAACCGCCCAATCAGACGCACCAGACACAAGGCGGGGTCAGGAACCGCCCAATCAGACGCACCAGACACAAGGCGGGGTCAGGAACCGCCCAATCAGACGCACCAGACACAAGGCGGGGTCAGGAACCGCTCAATCAGACGCACCAGACACAAGGCGGGGTCAGGAACCGCCCAATCAGACGCACCAGACACCAGGCGGGGTCAGGAACCGCCCAATCAGATGGGAGAGCACCAGGCACAAGGCCGGGGTCAGGAGCCGCCCAATCAGACGCTGACACAAGGCCGGGGTCAGGAACCGCCCAACCAGATGCTCCCTCTCTCAGGTGGAACAAACGCCCTGTTTGAAACGGTCTCTCTCTTATGCCAATGTTGTAAAGGCATGTCTTCCTCCATGTTGATTGCTGTTCACCATGTGTTTTACTGTGTTGCATGTGGTTCAGTTCACTGATGCTGTGTTGTGCTCGGTGTGGTAGAGCTTCAGTGTCTGCACGGGGATATCAGAGTAGTGTTTACGGTGTCCCCGACTGTGTGGAGGTGTCAAAGTTACTTTAGCTCTGCTTTCTGACAACCTCTAACATGCCCTTGGGTTCCTCGCCCTCCTCTCCTCTACACGGAAGATTTATGAGGCCAATTCTGAAGAGTAACCAGCCCACTGGGGGAAGTGTTGGGGGTGGGGGTGTGAGTGGTCAGGTTTTAACCTCCTCGCTAAATTTGATTGGATTCGTCCTTTGTGTTTTCACAAAGGCCTGAGACAGCGGCACAACGCCCTCTCCGAGACCGGCTCGCCCTGCCGGCGGAGAGAGAGAGAGAGAAAGAGAGAGAGAGAGAGAGAGAGAGAGAGAGAGGACCACGCGCGGCTGAGTGAATCCACGCTCACGCTATAAAATACTGTTGTCAGCAGAGAACATTGGCACTGCCGCGCTCTAACAGATACACAGCAGATTGGACGTGGAGTGCCAAGAAAATAAAAGCACGTCAATATGCTTTAGGTTTTTTCCTTGAAGAACAAAATAAAAGCCCGTCAATATGCTTTCGGTTTTTTCCTTGAAGAACAAAATAAAAGCCTGTCAATATGCTTTCGGTTTTTTCCTTGAAGAACAAAACAAAAGCACATCAATATGCTTTAGGTTTTCACTACAGAAGGACGTGTGTCTCCTGTAACATAAATGTCCTTCCAGAGATTATTTAGGCCAAGACTCCTCTTCCTCCTCCACCTGGCACCGTCTTCTCCAGGTGGAGGAGGAGAGAGGAGTAGGGTTAAGGTGAGTCTATGAAGAGGAGATGAGATGAGATGAGATACTGTTCAGCACAAATGTAATATAGTCTGCAAGCAAGATTATGTTTTAGTCCCTCTTTGTACCATAATATGTTGTATCACTATGAAGTCTGATTATAATTATTATGCTTATCGTTAGTTATCACCTTGCTTCAGAGGTATCACTGCTCATGTACAACTGCACCAAGGATACTCTATCTCAGAGAAAACTATTTTCTAGAGAAGAATAAATCAAATTCCCTTCATGTTGAGTGGTGATATGAAAGCTTTACGTTGGTCTGGAGGTTCTGTGTGGCGGCCTAGCGCTGCTCTGATAGCTTTCTAACTCTCTTCTGAAAGTCATTTCACTTTTCCTTTGACTCGGGAGATTGAAAAATAAAATGTCTTCTCTTTCTCCTGCTAGCATCTCACACTGGCATCACCAGGAAACCTCCTGTCTGCCACTCTGACATCATCGGGACAAATCCTGGGCTGTACTCTGACATCATCGGGACAAATCCTGGGCCGAACTCTGACCTCAGTAGGACCCTTCCTGTCTGTAACGTTTGACGTCGTCAGGACTCAGCTAACCGTTTTAGCCACATTTACACGTGGCTTTACAATGGCAGCTAATGAAGCATGCCTGAATGACAGTGTGTTCCTGTGTTGGATCCACCGTGTTCCCTCCGGTTTCACAGCCCTCCGTGGGTTATGATGGGGACTCGTGTTTGTTGTGACAGCCCGGCTTCCTGTCGGAGTGTTTGTGGTGTTTCCTCCGAGGTCTGTGACTCTGGACGAGCTGCCAGCCTTCATGTGTTGTTGGCCTCGGCTGCCGCCATCAAACCAAACGCTTCCATTTCAGCGGCTGTCACAACGCTTGGCGGCGGCAGCGTGAGACGACTGCGTCCACGACGCCCTGACAAAGTACACACCAGGGCAACACAAAGTACACACCAGGGGAAACACAAAGTACACACCAGGGAAAACACAAAGTACACACCAGGGTAGCACAAAGTACACACCAGGGCAACACAAAGTACACACCAGGGGAAACACACCGGTGGGGAGGAGCACCAACACCACTGTCAAGGAAACCTCTCCCATACATTTAGCATCAAACCATGAATGAAGAGATAATGTGCAAAATGCACTACTATAACTGCTTTTCAGTCATTTGGGGAGCTATTGAAAACAAATGATCAAGTAATGGACAGAACAAAAGCCATAATTTAGCTTGTAGTCGGTAGCCTGTAGCCTGTAGCCTGTAGCTGGTAGCCTGTAGCCGGTAGCCTGAAGCCTGTAGCCGGTAGCCTGTAGCCAGTAGCCAGTAGCTTGTAGCCGGTAGCCTGAAGCCGGTAGCCAGTAGCTGGTAGCCGGTAGCCTGTAGCTGGTAGCCTGAAGCCGGTAGCTGGTAGCCTGAAGCCGTTAGCCTGTAGCCTGTAGCCGGAAGCCTGTAGCCTGTAGCCTGTAGCCGGTAGCCGGTAGCCGGTAGCCTGAAGCCTGAAGCCTGTAGCCGGTAGCGTGTAGCCGGTAGCCTGTAGCCGGTAGCAGGTAGCCTGAAGCCGGTAGCCAGTAGCCTGAAGTCTGAAGCCTGTAGCCGGTAGCGTGTAGCCGGTAGCCGGTAGCCTGAAGCCGGTAGCCGGTAGCCTGTAGCCTGTAGCCTGTAGCCTGTAGCCAGTAGCCGGTAGCCTGAAGCCTGAAGCCTGAAGCCTGTAGCCGGTAGCCGGTAGCCTGTAGCCGGTAGCCGGTAGCCTGAAGCCGGTAGCCGGTAGCCTGAAGCCTGTAGCCGGTAGCCGGTAGCCTGAAGCCGGTAGCCGGTAGCCTGAAGCCTGTAGCCGGTAGCGTGTAGCCGGTAGCTGGTAGCGTGTAGCCGGTAGCCGATAGCCTGTAGCCGGTAGCCTGTAGCCGGTAGCCTGAAGCCTGTAGCCGGTAGCGTGTAGCCGGTAGCGTGTAGCCGGTAGCCGATAGCCTGTAGCCGGTAGCCTGAAGCCGGTAGCCGGTAGCCTGAAGCCTGTAACCGGTAGCGTGTAGCCGGTAGCCTGTAGCCAGTAGCCGGTAGCCTGTAGCCTGGCCTTCAGCAGATAATCCAGGGGATTGTTCTCAGGTCCATGTGTGAGGAGGAGACTAGCCATCCTGTGGTGTCCAGAGCGTGGGGGGGCTGGTCCACCACGCCAGCAGAATACTGAGCCCAGTGTTCAGGGTTAGGGTTAGGGTTAGATGTTAGCGCTACGCTACATCTGCTGAACACCGCGCTTCTCCAGGTCTGTCAGCTGAGAACCACGGCACCTCCTGCTCCTCCTGCTCCTCTCGCCTCATTGTGCCTCCTCCTGCTCCTCATCTCCTCTCGCCTCACTGTGCCTCCTCCTGCTCCTCCTCTCCTCTCTCCTCACTGTGCCTCCTCCTGCTCCTCATCTCCTCTTTCCTCACTGTGCCTTCTCCTGCTCCTCCTCTCCTCTCTCCTCACTGTGCCTCCTCCTGCTCCTCCTCTCCTCTCTCCTCACTGTGCCTCCTCTCCTGTATGCCGCTACACCGCGGTACCGTGCTGCTAGCCCCAGCGCTAGCATTAGCACGGTGGAGTGCTAGCGTTAGCACGGTGAAGCGCTAGTGTTAGCACGGTGAAGCGCTAGCGTTAGCACGGTGGAGCACTAGCGTTAGCATGGTGGAGCGCTAGCGTTAGCATGGTGGAGCGCTAGCGTTAGCACGGTGGAGTGCTAGCTTTAGCACGGTGGAGAGCTAGCGTTAGCTCGGTGGAGCACTAGCGTTAGCATGGTGGAGTGCTAGGGTTAGCCCGGTGGAGCACTAGCGAAGCTGTCATCTCCTCCAGGCGGAGCCGGCTCAGGGCCCCTCCTGTCTGCTGCTACGGCCCTTAAGTGGGGCCCTTCAGCAGGGCCCTTCAGTGGGGCCCAGGTGAGCGTAGGAGGGATTAGCAGCGGCCCTTAAGAGCCCCTCAGACACTAGAGAAAACTAACAGCACTTCAAAAAAACCCGTCTCATGAGGAAATGGAAGGTAATAAAACGACACTTACAATATAGATACTCTTTATATATATATACAGTATATTTATATATATATATATATATATATATATATATATACAGACATATATAAACATACATATTTATATATATGACTGGAAAATAGTAACATTATCTTGCTGTGTTTGGGCGCTGACTTCAACCCAGCCAGATGGAGGCATCTTAGAGAGAGTTTGAACCTTTTTACAGTCAAGCAGTGACACTAAGCTACACTAACAGCAACGCTAACTGCTACTAAGCTACACCACCACCTGTCTCAACTGAGTGTTTCTGTTTTTCCAGGACAGAGCTAAACAGGAGTGCCTGACTCATAAGCGTTATAATCTCATAACAGGCCGTACAGAATCACTCGTAAAAAACGTCACTGGTTTAAAAGGGGACCGCCTTTAAAAGGAAATACTGAGGATTGTATTCACAGACTGTTCTTCTGTTTCTGTGGAGCTACAGAGAAAACTATAAATATGACACAGCATCACATAACCGGCTTGACCCGAGGTATTCTGTTACCAGCATCGCTTTCAGGTAGCTAGCTCTGCAACACATACAGATAAATATATACAGGTATATGGATGTATGGACTGGAGATAGATGGACGGATAGATTAATTAATGGATGGGTTTTTAATATAGATAGCTAGATATTTTGCTAGAACTGATATAGTTTGACCACAGCCGGTCAGGGCAGTTCAAAATGCATTGGGCAACACTAGCCTCATGCTACACTAGCTTCATGCTACACTAGCCTCATGCAGTAGTTCAGGCTACACAAGCCTCATGCTACCCTAGCCTCATGCTACAGTAGCCTCATGCTACACAAGCCTCATGCTACCCTAGCCTCATGCTACAGTAGCCTCATGCTACACTAGCCTCATGCTACCTCAGCCTCATGCTACACTAGCCTAATGCTACCTCAGCCTCATGTTACACCTTCCTCATGCTACAGTAGTCCAGGCTACACTAGCCTCATGCCACAGTAGTCCAGGCTACACTAGCCTCATGCTACCCTAGCCTCATGCTACAGTAGCTTCATGCTACACTAGCCTCATGCTACCTCAGCCTCATGCTACCCTAGCCTCATGCTACAGTAGCCCAGGATACACTAGCCTCATGCTACCCTAGCCTCTTGCTACAGTAGTCCAGGCTATAATAGCCTCATGCTACACTAGCTTCATGCTGTGCTAGCCTCACTCTTCTCTAGCATCATGCTACAGTTTCCCCAGGCTAAACTAGCATCTTGATTCACTTGCCTCATGCTACACTTGCATCAGGCTACACTAGCCTCATGCTAAACGAGCCATATGCTACCGTAGCCTAACCTTAAACTAGCCTCGAGCTATGCTAGCCTCACTGTGGCTGCTCCTGGTGTATCAAGCAGCTGACATTAGTCAGACATGATCCCAGGCCCTATCTCTCTGTAGCGCGGTGGATCCACCGGGGTTATGATGGAGAAACAAACACAGCGATCTCTTCCCTTCCACACCTGACAACCTCTGACAACTGCTTGACACCCCGCCCCCAGCCAGCAGTGGGGGAGGCACAACAACCCGCTCCTGTCTTGTAGGGCTGAGCTCCGCACTCGCTGCTGACAGCTCCGCATCTCTGTCTCCGAGCAGGGCGGAGGGGGCTGACAGCAGACAGCCGGAGAGGTGGAGGTACAGGAGGAGGTGATGGAGGGAGAGGAGGGAGAGGAGGGAAAGGAGGTGGGGGAGGGGTTGTGGGGGAGTAGGACAGGAGGTAAAGGGGAGGGAGGATAAGAGGATAGATTTGGACAGAAGGCCCAAGGCTGCCGTACCTTGCTGCATCAGGGACCCCACTCCGAACCAGAAGCTGTTGAAGAGCGTGAAGTTGTTCTCCACCACGTCGGAGCCGGGGTTACAGGGGTGGGCATCGTACCACTCATAGGGGCTGAACCTGCAGCAGGAGACAACACTGAACACATGCTCTTTGTTCTGGACCCTGAGGCCAATTAATGAAGGACGTCATGTCTGGATCAATGTCTGGATGAGGCGGAGGAGGGGTTTGAAGAAGAGGGGACACGTAGCATGTAGCATAGCATCAGCGTGGGAATGACACGTAGCATGTAGCATAGCATCAGAGTGGGAATGACATGTAGCATAGCACCAGCATGGGAATGACATGTAGTATAGCACCAGTATGGGAATGACACGTAGCATAGCACCAGCGTGGGAATGGCACATAGCATGTAGCATAGCATCAGAGTGGGAATGACATGTAGCATAGCACCAGCATGGGAATGACATATAGTATAGCACCAGCGTGGGAATGATACGTAGCATAGCACCAGCATGGGAATGACATGTAGCATAGCACCAGCGTGGGAATGGCACATAGCATAGCAGCAGCGTGGGAATGATACGTAGCATAGCAGCAGCATGGGAATGATACGTAGCATAGCACCAGCGTGGGAATGACATGTAACATAGCACCAGCGTGGGAATGACATTAATGACACTTTAGTCATTTTCAAAGTTTGTTGGAAAACTGTTGACATCTTTAGGCTACCTTTTAAAAAGTTGAGGGAATAATGTTCTCTATTCAATCTTCCATTTGGTAACCGTAGTCAATGGTTTATTTCGATTATATCTCACTTCATCTTACTTAAGGCAAAAAATGTGTTCAAACTATTTTATACATTAAGCGACGACTGCAGAGAAATCAGCAGATCTTTAATTTTATAATATCTCTGGTGTGTAGCAAAGACATCCACCACCGCGCGCCAAGAATCCCTCAACACCGGCCCGCTAGCGGAGATAAGACATGTTAAATGTCATCTTCTTCCCTCCCTGATGTTGAAGAGTTTTTCAAACTGCATTTTGTGACTTTTCCATGCTTTTTTCCCCAAAAGCGCTCACTGCTGGTGAAATTGGATGGTGCTGGCGTCAGATAATGTGGGGTTGAAGCCTCTCCACAGACAGCTGTCCACGAGCGGAGCTATGATTAGCCTGCTAGCCTTCCAAAACACATTTAGCAAAGGAAACTCTGCCTCAATGGTGACACAGTGTTCTAGACGTGGTACTGAAACCCTAAGTGTGTCTTTACAGTTAAACATTTCAATTTAAATATAAAAATGTTGAGGAGAGGGGCCAACATTTACCTGAATGTGAATCGTAGTAAAAGTTATCTTTATATAACAAATGGCATAGATTAAATATATATATCAAGATTATTTTTATATTTCAGTACTGAAAGAGTACGTAATTCATAATGAACAGGACATAGGGTTAGGGTTAGCAATAAGAACTCTTCTTTGGATGTGACATAGGGTTAGGGTTAGCAATAAGAACTCTTCTTTGGATGTCACAAAGGGTTAGCAATAAGAACTCTTCTTTGGATGTCACATAGGGTTAGCAATAAGAACTCTCCTTTGGATGTCACATAGGGTTAGGGTTAGCAATAAGAACTCTTCTTTGGATGTCACATAGGGTTAGCAATAAGAACTCTTCTTTGGATGTCACATAGGGTTAGGGTTAGCAATAAAAACTGTTCTTTGGATGTGTCATAGGGTTAGGGTTATCACTAAGAACTCTTCTTTGGATGTCACATAGGGTTAGGGTTATCACTAAGAACTCTTCTTTGGATGTCACATAGGGTTAGGGTTAGCAATAAAAACTCTTCTTTGGATGTGACATAGGGTTAGGGAATGCAACAGATACAAAAGCCAAAGTGGAATACTCTGACGACTGTACTAGCAGGGTACCTCTGCACCGCCCAGCCCCCTGTGGAGACCCCCTACAGACAGGGCCTCATAGCCCAGACCGCCCTGGGTGAGGGGCGTGTGGATGGTCTCACTAGCGTTGTGGAGACCCTAACTCACACTGCTTGACGTGGTTATAAGGGTTCTGACAGCCTTGTGAAGTTCCCTGAGACATAAGACCAGCGCTGGAGGAGGCAGTGGCAGATCCAACCAGATGACCCAGGCAGTGGCCTGAGAGGTGAGGACGTTTGGATCAAATGAAACAAGGCTCTCATGCGTCTCCTTTGAGAAGGAGGCAGAAAAGAAAAGCTTTGTGCCAATATAGTTTGACCGTATGAGTGATTAAAAGGTTATTTAGTTTGATGTAAAACAAAAGGCTCTGCTATCGTCAGCGAGCAACATCCGTTTAATCTGTTAGAGCAGATCGCTCCTCAGTCGAACATTAATAATTCACTGCTCTGACATCTCCTTTTAGCTGTCGCTTTCTATTCCCTGCCCTGGAAGATATCTCCATCCCTCCCTGGAGCTCCAAGCAGTCTCTGATGGCCGCTTAAAAACAACCAAACGCAAGGCATAAACCAGGATTGGTATGCATGGCCGCACGCACACCACGCACTCAAATGAATCCACTTCGGCGGTTGAACCGTGCAGCTGTTTGCTCTCAGCTGCACATCTAAACTTCCTCAAGAGCCAATTGGAATAAACAGCAACTGAGTCCTCCAACAATAGCCTTCCATGACGAGTAGGAAGCCGGTGACATTTCACCAAATTACTGCCTCTTTTCTCTTTCCGGAATATTCATAAAATGGCTTTTTGTGTGTGGCGGCTGTGAGCTACAAAAGTGTGTTAAATGTAAATCACTTTAAGCCAATTAAAGCCATCATCTCCCATCATTATAAATTTACCACTGATTAATGCCATGGATGTTTTTAAGCAAATGCAGATCAAAAACATCCCTGCCTGCTGAGGGAAATCACCCCAGGGAGACATGGGGTGATTTTCAGTTTCAAGAATAATATATAAATGTCAAAGCCCTTTTCTTTTGCTTTGCAGGTATGTCATGTATTTCTTTCAAAACATTTCCAACCCGCAATGAATGCTTCAGGAAATTGGATTTGACAGAGAATGGAGGAAAGAGTTGAGCTGGCAGCAGGCGCTTTGGTTTGGCTTCCAATGCAGAAAAGGAAACAGTTGAACCTCCTCCAAAACAAAACCAGTGACAACAGAGAACCAGGGATGAACGGAGAGATCAACTCAACCAGGTGAGGCTGCTCCTCTGGTCTGCATGGACACCCAGGGGGCCTTCAGGTCACAAAGGTGAGTGCTCACTACACCAGGGAGCAGTGAATTCATGTGAGGCCGAGGCCGTTCCTCAAGCTAAAGAGCATCTCATGACCTCAGGTTATATTGACAACATGAGGGGTTGTCAAACAAAGAATGTGCAGAAAAACATTTAAGCTATTTGACCTATTTCTTTAGCCGTCTATAGAACCATTTCATCATCGGCCACCTGCTGTAGGGAAGGCAGGGTCAGGGCGAGTTTAGTGTGAGGGTTGTGTTAGGGTTAGGGTATGAAGGTTAGGGTTAGGGTTGTGTTAGGGTGAGGGTTGTGTTACGGTTAGGGTATGAAGGTTAGGGTTAGGGTTGTGTTAGGGTGAGGGTTGTGTTACGGTTAGGGTATGAAGGTTAGGGTTAGGGTTGTGTTAGGGTGAGGGTTGTGTTACGGTTAGGGTATGAAGGTTAGGGTAAGGTTTGTTTTAGGGTTAGGGTTAGGGTATGAAGGTTAGGGTGAGGGTTGTTTTAGGGTTAGGGTATGAAGGTTAGGGTTAGGGTTGTGTTAGCATTAGGGTTTGAAGGTTAGGGTATGAAGGTGAGGGTTAGGGTTTGAAGGTTAGGGTTAGGGACGTTAGGGTTATGGTTAGGTTATGGCTATGGTTAGGGGTCGGGGTGTGTCACAGATGGACGAGGGGATCTCGCTGGGATGGAACTCAGGACCTTATGTCCGGGACGCACCTGGCGATGACAAAGAGCACACAGCTGACGCCCAGGTAGGCCAGCAGGATGTAGACCCAGATGTCCGGGGTCATGGGGTTCAGGAAGGAGAAGAAGCCGGCGTTGGTGGTGTTGGGCTTGCGGTAGAGGATGCTGATGCCCATTCCCATGAAGGGCTTGGAGAAGTCCACCACCTTCTCCCTCATGTAGGTGATGGTGAGGGGGGCCACGGCCAGGTCAGCCCGCTGAGAGAGACACAGGACCACAGGATCACATGATCACATGACCACAGGATCACAGGATCACAGGATCACATGACCACAGGATCACATGACCACAGGATCACATGACCACAGGATCACATGATGTTGAGAGGAGCCAGGTCGGCACGCTGAGAGAGACACAGGATCACATTTTCGAGAGAGATTCCAGATCTCCAGATTGTGTCTGTACCGCGTCACGTTCAGAAGGTCGCTGCTAACAGGACGCCTCTGACCCCCGCCCAACAGGAGGGTAATGAAACCAGCTGCTGCTGCATGCTCCACCTCCTCCACCTCCTCCACCTCAGAGGACTCCTCCTCGCACCCTCCTCCTCCTCAAACCTTCTCCTTCATCCCCTCCTCACCCCTTCTCCTCACCCCTCTCCTCCCTCTTCCTCACCCCTCCTCCTCACCTGGAGAGGGAGAGAGGGAGGGCTGGAGAGAAACAGGATAGAGACAGAGGAACAGAGGAGGGAGAGAGGAGAGATGAGGGGGGAGAGGGAGAAAGAAAGGGGAGAGAATGATAGAGGGAATGAGGGGTAGAGGGAGAGAGCAAAAGAGGGAGAGATGGAGATAGGGGTAGAGGGAGAGAGGGGTAGAGGGGGAGAGGCAGAGAGGGGTAGAGGGGGAGAGGGGGAGAAACAGAGAGGGGTAGAGGGAGAGAGGGGGAGAGGGGTAGAGGGGGAGAGGCAGAGAGGGGTAGAGGGAGAGAGGGGGAGAGGGGGAGAGGCAGAGAGGGGTAGAGGGAGAGAGGGAGAGAGGGGAGAGGGAGAGAGGGGTAGAGGGGAGAGGGGTAGAGGCAGAGAGGGGTAGAGGGAGAGAGGGGGAGAGGGGGAGAGGCAGAGAGGGTAGAGGGAGAGAGGGGGAGAGGCAGAGAGGGGTAGAGGGGGAGAGGGGGAGAAACAGAGAGGGGTAGAGGGACAGAGAGGGAGAGGGGGAGAGGCAGAGAGGGGTAGAGGGAGAGAGGGAGAGAGGGGGAGAGGCAGAGAGGGTAGAGGGAGAGAGGGGGAGAGGCAGAGAGGGGTAGAGGGAGAGAGGGGTAGAGGGGAGAGGGGTAGAGGCAGAGAGGGGTAGAGGGAGAGAGGGGGAGAGGGGGAGAGGCAGAGAGGGGTAGAGGGGGAGAGGGGGAGAGGCAGAGAGGGGTAGAGGGGGAGAGGGGTAGAGGGGTAGAGGGGGAGAGGGGGAGAGGGAGAGAGGGGGAGAGGGAGAGAGGGGGAGAGGCAGAGAGGGGTAGAGGGGTAGAGGGGGAGAGGGAGAGAGGGGGAGAGGGGGAGAGGGGGAGAGAGGGGTAGAGGGACAGGAGAGAGAGGAGGAGCCGGCTTCGAGACGCCTCTGGTTTCCTGTGAGGACTAAAGGACGACAGGATGCAGCCTCACTAACACAAACCCTGGCAGCCATTTTAGGTCCTCTCCACGGTGTGGCAGCGCCAGCGCGCCTCACATTATCCCGGAGGAACCAACGGGCTCGCCCCATTGGATGAAACTCAGCCATCCTGATCTTGTCGGTCTCCTGGACCCAGCGGGAGCTTTGATCCTGGTCATGTGACAAAGGTCAAATAGGAAGTGTTCTTAGTAGCGTGTGGCGCTAAGGATTAGCTGCAGCTGCGGCTCGCACAGCGGCGGCTAATGGCATGGGGGAGTCAGCGGCCTATCAGCAGAGACAGAGAACATTGCATGGACTCTCTTTCTCAGTGGGTCTCCCTCTCTCTCTCTCTCTCTCTTAGTGTGCCTCTCTCTGTCTGTCTCTCTCTCTTTCTCTCTCTGTCTGTCTCCCACTCTCTCTCTCTCAGTAGATCACTCTCTCTGTCTGTCTCTCTCTGTTAAGTTAAGTTTCTATTGGTTAATTGGCATGACAGAAACATTGTCTTGCCAAAACATATAACACTATCATATAAATAAGACCTTATGAAGACTGTTTGTAAATAACGATAAAACAATAAAAGAACCCTACTTATCTTATTATAATAAACAAATAAATCAATTGAGAAAACTCTCTCTCTCTCTCTCTCCCCTCTTCTCTCTCTCCCTTTCTCTCTCTCTCTCTCTCTCCCTCTCTCTCTCACTCGCTCCTGCCCGAGCCCTGCAGTAGAGGCTCTGCTATAAGCCTATCCCCGCAGTAGAGGCAAGGCTTGTAGCGTAGCCCTGCATTAGCCGGCCCCGTCACCATGCGTCGGCGTTAGCCTGCTTTGCGTACAGCGGGCTGTTTGGGGGGGTTGACTCGCTCAGCATCAAACAGACGGAGGAGGGCGTGCGCTTCATTGTGAACCTTGTATCATCAAACGAGCCCTCCTCCTCTTCCTCCTCCTTCCTCCCCCTTCAAATACTCGCAAACGGCCCGGCTGCAAGCCTTCATCTGAGAATCAGCGTCTGACGGCCGGGGGGGGGGGGAGGGGGGAGGGGAGGAGGGAGGGGAGGAGGGGGGAGCGTTTCATCAGCCTCAGCACCCAGCCTTTCATCAGCACTACGAGGCAAAACCGTCGACAGACACAGAATCTCACTACCATGGCTGGCAGAGGAGGAGGTGAGGAGGAGGAAGGAGAGGAGGTGAGTGCTGATGAAAGGCCTCGTCGGGCTAAAGCCTCCTCCTCCTCCTCCCCCATGGGACGGAGAGAGGAGAACCTTCTCTCTCTACACACTGGGCAGATAAAGAGGTAGACCGAAAGGGGACTCACACCAGGTATGTGTCCCCACACCACTTGTGATGTCAGAAGAGGCCGATTTTCCAAATGGCTTGTAACGGCTAATCACACTTACACCTGGTGGTACAACATGTCACCTTTAAAGGATGTCCGCTGAGCCTTTAACAGTGAGGTCCAACGCCAACGAGCCTCAGCAGAACTGCGGGCCGTACCCTAGAGGTCCACCGCTTCACCGAGGGCCGCAAGGTGCATCCAATCCTCTCAGTCAAACACCAAATACAACAAGGTGTAGAGGATACAGGTGTGTTCAGGTGTAGAGGACACAGGTGTGTTCAGGTGTGTTCAGGTGTAGAGTATACAGGTGTGTTCAGGTGTAGAGGATACAGGTGTGTTCAGGTGTTGACAGGGGGGGTCTGCATGGACGTGGATCCAGTGTAGCAGCGATACCACCTAATGCGCCCTGAGGGGGGGAGATGTTCTCCATCAGCACAGCGAACACAGACCTGGTAGAGAGACGGAGGAGGGAAGCCTCCTTAATCACGACCAACCACACCAAATGGGGTGTGGCGCCTCCTATTAACGCCAGCCGTCAACATGATTCAACAGCACATCTATTGTAACTAAATCAAGTTTAACAAGGCCTGCTCCATCCCCTCACAGCCCTCTGAATACAGCTGTGACACCCGCCATGGACCCAGACCAAGAGGAGGAGCGCAGTTGCTTTGCCAATGTCAACATCGTAAAGAAGTTTCCACCGATGCAACATATATTACCGAGGGTGGGCGATGCCCCTGAGCTGCCTCTGCTCGGTCCTCTGAGAGCTTTCTATTTCAGAGGCTCCACTGTGGGCCGGCCACTCGCTACAGAGGGCCTGAAGAGCTCCTGTTGGTTTACTTCATCAAGTGGCTTTGTGTTTTAGTCCCTCTCCTTTATGAAGTAGGCTTCACGTTGGAGGGTTTCTGTGTTCTGTGTCCGCATGTGGGCGAGGTCGAAACATGGTCTGTTTGATGTGAATCACCCCTGCCTGACGCAGTAGTCTGCTGTCTTGATTAGTCCACATCTGAGTGGTGCGTATTCACCAGAGCTAGCTAGCTAGAGCTAGCCAGAGCTGTTTTTAGCATAGTATTAGAAAGCTATCTAATATGGACACAAATAGAGAGGATGGAAATACAAAGGTTTCAGAGCTTAATATAAATGGAAACCTGATGGAAACAAATTGAACATATAAGCGTCCGAAAGGAACCGTTATTTCTGACCTTCTCTCAGTACTTGGTGAACACAATGATGTAGATGTTGAATTATGTATGATGTTGACCCTACGTGGTAAACTATATTACCAACACTTCAAACGCTTTGATTGGAAAGGATAAGAGCAGAGGGCAAGCTGCTGTCCTATTGGCTGGATGGAGGAGATAACGCTGTTTGTGGTTCAACCAAAATGGAGTCCGTGGCTATCGTAGCTATTGGAGCTATCTTGGGTTCCTGGTGCTGGCCGCTAAACCCTCCGGGAGCCTGCCTAGCGTAAGAGTCTGGGCCCGGCTGACTCCCGATCAGCTTATCTAGCCAGACAGGGCTAAGGAACCACTGGAGCACTAAATGGAGACGCTTTAGCTTCCAGAGGAGGGCTTGTGATGGTTCCCTGGTCATGCGGACCAGGAGGAGAAATAACTCAACGATAAGAACAGAGAGCTTTCCCTCTGGACCAGAGCCAGCAGCTCATCGCCTCCACAACAAACTATTCCAAGAGTTCTTCTGTTCTGAAATACATGCAATCATGGAGTGGACTTAAATCATGTTTTCCAATGTTTTCTTTAAAATGATGGGAACTTATTGGAACAAATTAAGTCATTCAAATGAAAATTAAACATTGGAATGGGAATATTCCGGAGTGACGATTTGTCTTTGGCTGAAAACATCTTGGGATCCACTCATCCAGTCGATATGTATCCTGGATATTATATAATCAATAATAAATATGTACACTTTCATGCCTTAATCTGTAATCTACAAGACAGTCGAATAGTGTAGATAACATTAAGAGTGTAGTTTCGCCCTATAGTATGACTAGTCTGACCCTACAGTAGAACTAGTATCACCCTACAGTAGCACTAGTCTCACCCTACAGTAGCACTAGTCTCACCCTACAGTAGGACTAGTCTGACCCTACAGTAGAACTAGTATCACCCTACAGTAGCACTAGTCTCACCCTACAGTAGCACTAGTCTCACCCTACAGTAGCACTAGTCTCACCCTACAGTAGCACTAGTCTGACTCTACAGTAGGACTCCTAGTCTCACCCTACAGTAGCACTAGTCTCACCCTACAGTATGACTAGTCTGACCCTACAGAAAGACTAGTCTCACCCTAGGGAGGGGGAGGAGGAGATAGAGAGAGGGAGGGGGAAGTGGAGAGGCGGAGGTGGAGAGAGGGAGGGGGGTGGGGAAAGAGGTTATCTAAAAACACTGTCACAGTTGCTTTGGTGTGACGACCGTTTTCAGAATCTTCTTGCCAGTTGATATAACAACATGCTCTCTTTCTCCATCTCTCTCCCTCCCTCTCCCCTGTCTCTGTCTCTCCCTCCATATTGTTATTGATGTGAGCTGTTTCCAGGGAGGAGGCAGGGGTCTGGTTCTGCTCCATCCATCATGTGTCTTCATCCATCATGCTACACCACCTCACCTTGGACACGCATAGAGTCATCTTCACCTGCTCTTCCCATCACAACTCTACAGTGTAGGGCTCTATATACACTGTAGAGCTCTATGTACACAGTGGAGCTCTATATACACAGTGGAGCTCTATATACACTGTAGATCACTATATACACAGTGGAGCTCTATATACACGGTAGATCTCTATATACACAGTACAGCTGTAGGGCTCTATATATAAATAGTGTATTTATTTAGCACTTCTCTAGACACTTTTTCTAACCTTACATGGCTTATACATGTGTCTCACATTCACCCATCCATACACACATCATTCACTCATCATTTACTCAACAAATCGCTTCAACTCTATTTATACTGGATAGCTTTTTATTACCATTTCATACTTTATCAATCGTCTCTGCAGAGCACTACTCACATCTAGAACTTAGAGCTCTTTAAATACCATAACAACAGGGCTCTACTCAGGAGTATAACTTGAAGGTAGAGCTGAATGTATATAGAGCTATATAGAGTTTCATATATCCTAACTTAGAGCTCTTTAGCTCTACTCACATGCTTGATGAGCTCGTGGACCACGTCGTTCCACTGGCCCTTGGAGCTCTATATATCATATCCTCTCCTCAGGTGTACAGTGTAGAGCTCTATATATCATATCCTCTCCTCAGGTGTACAGTGTAGAGCTCTATATATCATATCCTCCCCTCAGGTGTACAGTGTAGAGCTCTATACTGTATATCATATCCTCCCCTCAGGTGTACAGTGTAGAGCTCTATACTTGCCACTGTATACTGAGCTCTTCGTGCAGACTCACGTGCTCGATGAGCTCGCGGACCATGCCGTTCCACTGGCCCTTGTCGTCCTGTGAGCCGTAGCGTCCGTCGGGAACCAGCCGGATCTCGTAGGAGAAGCCCAGGATGTTGGCCAGCTCCTTCAGCAGGTCGATGCAGAAGCCCTCGAAGCGGTCATTCCCCACCAGTGCCTTGTCAGACTTCTTAAGCATGACGTACGGCTCCTCCTGCCCAGACGCCCACAAACAGGAGAACCAGGTCAGCTTCCATCGTCTCGCCGCCGCAACTTAATCGGAGCAAAGTGATCGGAGCGATGAGCGCCTGTCGACTATAACAGGAAGTGACAGCGGAGGCGGCGCCGTTTAAATATGGAGGAGTGCTGAGGTTGGCTCCTCACATTAACGACCAGAACATGTACTGCGGTACCGCGGCATGCTCGGAAACGACAGACGCAACATGTCTGCCAAGATGATTGGAGACACATCCTTATTATACATACATTTAATAGGATTATATTCTGTCTAAAAACAGAGATGTAACAACTCCAGCAGCTCCTCTCTGCAGATTAGACACATGTTAAATAACAACATAGGTTGAATAAATGTATCATAAAATAAAGGCCTATGTATAGATTAGAATGTGTAGAAGATTCTGTCCACAGAGTAGAAAGCAGTCTCTCTCAGCTCATGCACGGCTCTGTTAATATGTTTTATATGGATAACCAAACGCTGCCCTTTATTCTCTGCTAATGGATGGTAACCATAGAACAGGTTTAGTTCAGGACCCCTGCCGCTACCATGAAACATCAAAAAGAAAAGCCTGTCACTGATCTCTCCCCACCCCTCTCTCTCTGGAGAGAGGACGAGAGCAGCTTACCAATGGTTAATAATTAATGTATTTAGTGTCTAGTGCGATCAGTTGGGATTTCTGACAGATATTTTCTAAGGTATGCGATATCCGTGCATTTTAAAACAAGCTCTGCATGCATAAGCCCAAAGTACAATGTTCACATGAATCATTTAAGGACACAGCTCAGAAGGTGTAATTTGATATAACCTTTGTGAGATATTTATAAAGGCTCTAATATTAAAGACTAGAAACATTCCCAGCTTCCTCGCTGTTTTAATGGTGTCTTTAGAGTTATGGGGACAAAGAGATAAATACGTTTTGACGGAGAGAATTTGTTTTGGAATAAGAACGATTATCACCCGTCCACGTTCTTCATTGTGGACCCTTTGTTTAATTCTTCTAAATAATGCATTCCAGAATATCTTCACGGATCGTACAGATCTGAAAACGGAACAGAGCCCTACAAACACTTTAATTGCTTGGCATCTGAAAACAAAGGCGCACGGTTACATGTACGACCAGTTGAATAAGTAATGTGCGATGAATACTTGATGACGACGCATTTAGGGAGCGAGTGCTTAGCCCCCCAAAACTTTGTTGCTAAAGTTGTCCAATTAACTCAAAAAGGGAAAAAAGGTTTGTTGCATGTTAAGGAAAAAAGAAAGCCATTACCATCTGTTTCAGACTTCCCACTATTCCCAAAGGTTCGCTCCGTTCAGCTGACGACGAGGAGGCTGCCAGCCCAGCATGTTACAGAGAGCTTCACCCACACATTACAGGCAGTGGAGTGAAAACAATTAATGTAAGGGGAAAGACATTATCTTAATCTGCTCTCAGAAGTTATCATTGTAAAACTGTCAGTGGGCCACGTCACGCACCGCTGAGATCAGTTTGAAACGACGTCGTTAAGTTGGTCGGAAATGATATTCCACATGATCTCTGCAGCGACTGAAGTAGATCCCGTTTTATGATTGAGTTTTATGAATCATGATAATGATACCACCAGGACGCCCTGAATTAAGATGCATGTCCTTTGGATACGTTCAAATGTTGAAACTTTTGTAAAACAAGTTTCAAAATCACTAACGTTATTCTTAATTATACCTGATTTCATCATCTAATCCATTTGACACCACCTGATTCCATACGACATCCCTGATTATCTGAATCCATATGATATCCCCTGAATCTATGACATCACCTGAATCCATATGACATCACCTGATAATCTGAATCCATATACCCTACCCTTATCAGTGTGGTTGCAACACTATTGATCTATTGTTATTACATATCTCACCTCATCTCTCATCTATCATCTATTGTTCTGTTGTTATCATCTTTCTTATTATTTTACCTCCTCATTTTCCTAGTTATCTACTCTCACCGTTTTTGAGGGGTTAACATTGAACCACAAGGTCTGCATATATCTGTGCAGTGCACATTTAGTTTTTATTATTATTAATTGTTAGGATATTATTGTTTAATATTGAAGGTGAATGTGAGGGTTGTCAATAGGGTGGTCTGTTTATAACGGATGTCAATGGGGAGAAAACCCTGACTTCAACCGCATGTGAAAGTTGGTACACATATAGAAGTCGTGCGTACGATTTTTTTAAAGCTTTTCTGAAACTTGCCGCCTGCTCTCATTAGCCTTGGTAGCATTAGCACGTTAGCATGCTCTCGGGAAATCGCACACACGGCGGCTTGGCTAGTGCAACCACGTCTCATTTGAATTCCTCTGAATCCATCGATTGTTACATCATGTGATTCCCTTTTGTTAACATGTTTACACCTGCTCCCTCCTTAACGGTTTGGACGGTGGCTGTGATTGAGCGACCCTCGGCCCAGCTGAGCCCGGCCTCCTCAGCCGTTCCTCGGTCTCGGTCTCACTGTCTCCGGAAGGTAGAATTAGCCCAGCACGGAGCGGCAGGCGCTGATTACAAGCCTGTGAGGACCTCGCTGGTCCTAATTACAGGCCTGCGCGTGGCGGCGAGCATAATGACAGTCTTTACCATTGTTGCTGTTGATTGTGTTTCTAGAAGAGACCTGTGTTGGCTGAGCCCTGGAGACGCCTGACAAAGAGCCCCGCATAATCTGTCAGCGGCAGGCAGGATTAAACACAATGGAGGGGCAGCAGATAGAGGAGCAGCCGGGCGGAGGAGCAGTCACTTATTTATACAGCGCTCCGTCACGTTAGGAGGAGACGTTAGCCCTCCTCTGCTCCTGAACCGCTGGCACTGAGGAGGTACACCGCCTGTCCTGGTGAGTACTGGAGGAGTGAACCTGAAGATGTTGTTAAGCTTCGTGCTGAAGCGATACATATCGATGACTCGAGTCATTCATTGTCTTTATAAATAAATCCAGATCAATGTTCAAAAAGAGGACGTCTCAAAAGTCTCAAAACCCTAGAAATAATCAGAAGACTATGGGGGCATAACGACAGGTTGGCTATAGGGAGCGACATGCTAACATGATGTTAGCAACATTAGCATTATGCTGCTGGCCCCCTCTGCATCACAGGGTCAGAGGCAGGGCGTGTGTGTGTGTGTGTGTGTGTGTCTGTGTGTGTGTGTGTGTGTGCACCTACCAGGATGGTGGAGATGACGAGCGAGCGGTTGGCCAGGGAGTCGGTGATGTTCATCCCTTTGCGCTTCGGCAGCTCGGTGATGTTCAGACCTCCGGACGCGCTCCACTTGCCCACCTGGGGACGAGGGAGAGCATGAGGCTGACCTCACCCTAACCCTGACCTCTGAGCCCACCACGTCTCTCTCAAGTGGCATTGGCTGATTGGCTAGGGGGGAGGGGGAGCCCCCCCCCCCCCCCCCCCCCCGGCCAGCGACCCCAGGATGTGACTCAGCGTTCAGCGGATGGATTTAGAGGAGATCACATCCCACTGCCTACTGAGCACACAGGACAGCCCACTGCCTACTGAGCACACAGGACAGCCCACTGCCTACTGAGCACACAGAACAGCCCACTGCCTACTGAGCACACAGAACAGCCCACTGCCTACTGAGCACACAGAACAGCCCACTGCCTACTGAGCACACAGGCTGGACTAGAGTCAACTAGCGGTAAACTACAAAGAGTCAAGTATAGACAAGATAGAAACTACTGGAGAACTGCTGCTGTAGCTCAAACTGAACTAAACCTTGAGGGTTAAGGTTGAGCTACAGTAGTGGTTCACCCGGCGATTAGACTTGCCCTGTATTATGTTACCAGGGTCGAGAACGAGATAATAACATTCACTTATCACGGTGCTTTCACTGCTCTATCTTACGACCCGATAGGTGGAACTGAGAGCAGAAATGCTAAGCGAGCAGTGTGCCACATTCAGGGTGTGGACACTTCTTAATCCCTGGCAGGAAGCAGAATTAAAGAGGAGCGGTGAACATGCCAGCTCTTTAAGGTCTGGAAGGAAATGTTTTCCTCCGAGGATGGTTGTAAGAGCTCGGTGCTGATTGGACGAGCCCAGCATGCGGCAGTGGTTGGATCACATAGCGCTGGATGCTGTGACTCATCCAACAGAACGTCTCCGCCATTTCAACAAATCCGGGAAGATTGCCCTGGGGTGAGGCAGTGTGTGTCGCAGAGAGACACTCTGCACCGTATTATTACCACAAATAGTCCTGTGGCTGTCGCTAACAATTTCCATTTGCAAGGCGCGCTTTCCCTCCTCCACAAATCCATTCCCAGCCCGTCCGCAAGACACTGCATTAAATGGGAAATGTGTTTCCCTGCGATTCCTCCCCTCCAGAATGTTTCCTGACGACGAGAACGAGAATTAAGTTCTAATGTGTTCTGGGAGATACGATTTTATTTGATTCTATTCATTTATAATATGTGGTAATTATTTCTGTTCTGTTCTTGTGTATTCTATTTATTTTCCTTTCTGTTATATAATGCTCCGTTACAACGTTCAAAGCGTATCATGTCATAACCCAGCCTGTTCAAGTCTGTTCTATTTTAATATTTATTTATTCATTTATTTATATTTTTCATTCCATTGAAATAAATTATTTTCAAATGTCGTTTTCAAATGCAATGCTCCATTGGTCTCTGTTCTATTCTTTCTTTCCTTTCCATTCCTCTCTATTCTATCCCGCTATATTCCATAACATTACTTTATTATACATACTTGTTCCTCAGTGAAAGGAGTTTTTAATGGATGTGTTCGCCACAGGGACTCCCAGCTGCCTCTGTAAGAGATTTCCATTTACGTTGGAATATTCTTTATAATTGCGGACAATTACAAAAAAAGCTGAACTAATTTAAGGTACTTAGTTTTTTAAACCGTTGGGGTGTTATTTTTTATAAGGGCTTCTCTCTCTCTCTCTCTCTCTCTCTCTCTCTCTCTCTCTCTCTCTCTCTCTCTCTCTCTCTCTCTCTCTCTCTCTCTCTCTCTCTCTCTCTCTCTCTCTCTCTCTCAAACACCAACAAGCTATTAAAACGCTAGTGACCTGCTCTATCACTGCCAAACTTGGGCTAATATTCAATTAGCCTAGGATTAGCCCAAGCTTAGCCCAGGCTTAGCTCTAGATAACTGTCTTCCTGTGTCTCCAAGACCCTTCCTGTGTCTCCAAGGCTTCCATGGCGACATCAGTGGAATCCCAGAGTCCGTCTCTCGGAGTGAGATAAACGCTGCATGATTTAGAGAGCAGAGAAGCTAACAGCACTAACAAGGGTGTCTTTGAGAGGCTTGGTGAGAGGAAGTACCTTTACATGATTGTAACATTACATTCAAATAGTATCATCCTGTTGGAATGGTGACAGCAAGTAGTCAAAGTGAATTCATAATCTATGAAGTGATGAATCCATAATATAGTCAGATCTCATGGTGTAAAGAAACAGGGTCCCGGGGGGGGGGTCTGACGTATTAATGATCTAATTGAGTTAGTCTTGTTCAGCTTCCTGTCTGCGCCTCATTAGTGACGAGGGGAGATCCATCCTTACCTCAAACCATCGTTAAGAGGAGAGCCTAATTAACACCCTAATGTGGGCCTAATCCAATCTGCTTTATGATCCCAGCGCGGGCTCCAACCGGCTATTAGCCCCGCTGGTTAACAGCTGAGTGACGCCGTTTACAACCACAGAATCAATCTCCTGTGGGACCGGCGATGGTTCTGACGGTTCTGACGGAGGCCGACGGCGTTCGCTCTGTCAGCATTAGAGCTACGACCTGAAGCTCTCTCTGTGACCTATTGACCTGAACATCCCTGGATCGATTCTCCATGTTGTGGACATCAGGCCCTCCAGGCCCCAGTGGTACCGTCAGGGTGTAGAGCGCTCTGAGTCCACAGTCCACCTGAAGGCTTCTAGAGCGGGAGGCTGCATGGAGGAGGCGGGAGGCTGGTGTCTGGGTGGTGCAGTGTGTGTATTGGGTGGTGTCCGGGTGGTGTAATGTATGTATTGGGTGGTGTAATGTGTGTATTGGGTTGTGTAATGTGTATATTGGGTGGTGTTCGGGTGGTGTAATGTGTATATTGGGTGGTGTAATGTGTGTATTGGGTGGTGTCCGGGTGCTGTAATGTGCATATCGGGTGGTGTAATGTGTGTATTGGGTGGTGTCCGGGTGGTGTAATGTGTGTATTGGGTGGTGTAATGTGTGTATTGGGTGGTGTCCGGGTGGTGTAATGTGTGTATTGGGTGGTGTCCGGGTGGTGTAATGTGTGTATTGGGTGGTGTCCAGGTGGTGTAATGTGTGTATTGGGTGGTGTAATGTGTGTATTGGGTGGTGTAATGTGTGTATTGGGTGGTGTCCGGGTGGTGTAATGTGTGTATTGGGTGGTGTAATGTGTGTATTGGGTGGTGTAATGTGTGTATTGGGTGGTGTCCGGGTGGTGTAATGTGTGTATTGGGTGGTGTCCGGGTGGTGTAATGTGTGTATTGGGTGGTGTAATGTGTGTATTGGGTGGTGTAATGTGTGCATTGGGTGGTGTCCGGGTGGTGCCCCCACCTTCTCCAGCCCGTCCTCCTTCAGGCTGATGATGTCCAGGTCGAAGTCGGTCCTCAGGCCGGTGGTCTTGTTGAAGGACAGTCGGCCCGTCAGGCCGTCCCAGTGGGACTGGAACACACACACACACATCTAGTTCTAGATCTACACATCTCTATCTGCTCTATATCTAACATTAGAAGCATTAATACATGTATAATATATATATATAATATAATATACAACAATAGATATACTTTGTACTGCTGAATCCACCACCATGCATCATGTGTGTGAAATAGTGTGTTCACAACACAATGATCCATTAAAACAATCACTCTCTCGCCGCCTCTCACACACAAAGAAAACCAACAACTGACACAAACAAATGTACAAATGTAAGCAAACTGACCGCCCACTCACACGCCAATAAACAAACACCCTCACACACGCACACACACACACACACACACACACACACACACACACACACACACATACAAAACACACACACACACACACACAGAACACAAACAAATACACACCAATAAACAAATACCCTCACATGCACACACAGAACACACACACACACACACACACACACACACACACACCCAGAACACAAACAAACACACACCAATAAACAAATACCCTCACACACACACACACACAGAACACACACACACACACACACACACACACACACACACACACACACACACACACACACACACAGAACACACACACACACACCCTTGTATTTAAAGGACAAGTGAAATAGCTGTTTTGGTTTTAATTATAATTTTCAACTGAACGCCCGCGGCCCCCCCCCCCCACCCCCCCACCCCCCCGACCAGAGTTAATTAATGATGGCCTCACTGCTGAGCACACACTACAATATAAAGATACTCACTCATTTATCACACTACACACCCAAAGACATACACACACATACAAACACACACTACACACACACACACACACACACACGCCCTACCACAGTGCAATACACACTACAATACACACAGCACCATATCACCCTCCGGTCCACACACACGACTCAAGCAGAAGAACAGAACCAGCAGAAGACCTCTGGTTCAGAACAGATCAAGAACCCGGTACTACGACTCAGAACCAAGGAGATGCCCAGGTCTCCTGTCTCTGAGGAGAGACCACCGTCTCTCCAGAGAGAAAACCTCAGACCACTGTCTCTCCAGAGAGACCACCGTCTTTCCAGAGAGACCATCTCAGACCACCGTCTCTCTGACCATCATGGAGAGACTCAAAGACTCCAAACAGAGGAAGAGAGACAACGATACTGAGAGAGAGAGAGAGAGAGAGAGAGAGAGAGAGAGAGAGAGAGAGAGAGAGAGAGACATAGATACAGAGAGAGAGAGAGAGAGAGAGAGAGACATAGATACAGAGAGAGAGAGAGTCATAGCTACACAGAGATATAGAATTAGAGGTCCACAGAGGTCAGAGGTCAGAGTGTGTGGGGGTCACCTCCTTGATGAAGCTCATGAAGCGTCCCCCGAACCTCCAGGGTTTGTGTCGGTGGCACTGCAGCGAGTTGACGGTCATCTGGGGCGCATGCTGGTAGGACACGGACACGATGTGCACCGCGTCGTAGGTCAGCGCCGCGTCTGTCTGCAACCCAGGGAACTTGATTTACACCACAACCCCCGACGGTCCTGTCACAGCGTCTGTCTGCAGCCCAGGAAACTTTATTGACACCTCAACCCCCCGACGCTGCGGTCACACTGTTCCACCACGCTGGCTTTAGATCAGAAAAGTTTAATTATTGAACTAACAAACAATGACAGTGAATCCAACTCTTTAAAGAACCTTGCTACCTGGTTATGGGCTTGGTGTAAATATGGCCTTATTGATAACAACCAGCTGCGTTTATTGGTTTTAAAGCGTTGGCCGTGAGATTGGAAAGAAGGGATTTGAGTAAATGGAGTCTGGTGATCCAATAACCTCCTCCCTGTCTGCTCTAACGAGCTCCGGGCTAACAGCAGAGCACAGCTACTCATTAATGTGCTCACAAAGCTAATATCCTGAGGGGGGATTTGTATTAAGTAACTGTTAATAGGTTCAACCAAGCTCCAATATGCAGATCTTTATCTCTGTGTCTCAGAAATATCAGGAACATTTGGTAGAAATGACCCTATGAAAAAATCAGTATTAAGTTCCTGAAAATTGGAATGTTAATGGAATGTTAGCTTTATCTTCCTGATGTTGAGCGGTGAGCAATGTTAAGAGCGTCTGACTCAGTGTATAAACTTAAGATAAGTGTATAATGTTAAGTTAAGAGCGTCTGACTCAGTGTATAAACTTAAGATAAGTGTATAATGTTAAGTTAAGAGCGTCTGACTCAGTGTATAAACTTAAGATAAGTGTATAATGTTAAGTTAAGAGCCCGGAGTCTGACTCAGTGTATAAACTTAAGATAAGTGTATAATGTTAAGTTAAGAGCCCGGAGTCTGAGTCAGTGTATAAACTTAAGTTAAGTGTATAATGTTAAGTTAAGAGCGTCTGACTCAGTGTATAAACTTAAGATAAGTGTATAATGTTAAGTTAAGAGCTTCTGACTCAGTGTATAAACTTAAGATAAGTGTATAATGTTAAGTTAAGAGCCCGGAGTCTGACTCAGTGTATGAACTTAAGATAAGTGTATAATGTTAAGTTAAGAGCCCGGAGTCTGACTCAGTGTATAAACTTAAGATAAGTGTATAATGTTAAGTTAGGAGCCCGGAGTCTGACTCAGTGTATAAACTTAAGATAAGTGTATAATGTTAAGTTAAGAGCGTCTGACTCAGTGTATGAACTTAAGATAAGTGTATAATGTTAAGTTAAGAGCCCGGAGTCTGACTCAGTGTATAAAGTGTATAAAAAGTTAAGAGGTCTACCGTCATGACCCCCTCCAGCAGCCCCGAGTCGGCCTTGTGGGGGATCTGCCTCTCGGTGGACCACTTCTCCACGATGGAGGCCACCTGGGGGTTGTCCACGTTGAGGATCCTGAAGCCCGTCAGGTTGACCCCACAGAAGCGGTAGGGGTCGAGGTCGATGGCCATCAGGTCCTGAGGAGAGGGGTCGTGACCTTTAGTCAACCTTTATTGACCCGGGTACAGGTCTCACCACGAAGACAGCATCAAACATTCAGGGTTCATACAAATGAATTACACAACAGTTATCATTCAATTAAAAAGAGGCCGAACTAAACACAGGGACCCCTTCCAGAGACCCCACATTGTAGGGGGTCTTCTGGGGCGGGGGCTGGGGGCGGGGGTCTGAGGGATCTGAGGGCCGCTGGGTCTGAGGGCCGCTGGGCGTGGCTCTCGCTCCAGCTCGGGGTTCCTGCCGGGCGGGGGGGAGGGGGTGGAGGAGGGTGCGGGTGACAGACCCATTTCACAGGACGAGGAAGTTATTAGTTGTCCCAGTTTCACGCTCTAATAAACCCACCCCTCTTCCTCTGGACAATAAAACAGTCGGGCGTCGCATGTTCGCACCGCGGGGTCAGAGCGACCCGCCAGTTTTAATCTTCTTAACAGCGTGTCCATCAGGAGAGGCTGTGTGCCTTCAGGAGAGGCTGTGTGCCTTCAGGAGAGGCT
>NC_140278.1:19685437-19720851 GCF_964030765.1 Micromesistius poutassou
TATATAGACCAGTACCTCCAGACTTTAGACACTAGTATAGACCAGTACCTCCAGACCCCAGACACTAATATAGACCAGTACCTCCATACCCCAGACACTAATATAGACCAGTACCTCCAGACCCCAGACACTAATATAGACCAGTACCTCCATACCCCAGACACTAATATAGACCAGTACCTCCAGACCCCAGACACTAGTATAGACCAGTACCTCCAGACCCCAGACACTAATATAGACCAGTACCTCCAGACCCCAGACACTAGTATAGACCAGTACTCCATACCCCAGACACTAGTATAGACCAGTACCTCCAGACCCCAGACACTAGTATAGACCAGTACCTCCAGACCCCAGACACTAATATAGACCAGTACCTCCAGACCCCAGACACTAGTATAGACCAGTACCTCCAGACCCCAGACACTAATATAGACCAGTACCTCCAGACCCCAGACACTAATATAGACCGGTACTCCATACCCCATCACCACGGCTGTAGTGGTCCATGTTTATATTCTGTGGGAGGGTCTGGGGGGGGTCCATGGGGGTTCTCTCCCGAGTAAGTGGGGTAGAGGGGAGGCCTGTAGCAGGCTAGCAGTGGGTCCCGCGGGCGCTAGCTGGATGTATGGGCTCTAGTGCAGATCAGACACTAGATTAGCGCCCGCTAGCTAGCTTCAGAGTAATTGACATTGATTTTACAACAACACATGCAATTAAAACTGAGCCCAGTATTTTATCACCGGTGCATATTTGTGCAGAACACCGGTGCAAAACACTTCTGAGGACCTAGTTGGGATCACACTGTTAGAATGTGGCCTTCCTAACAACCGTGACATTCTTTTGATAACGTCATAAAAAGGTAGGTCTGGTTGCTAATTGATCACTAACATATTGCTAAGGCATCGCTAGGGGTATTTACTACAATAAGGGTACATCCATTAAAAATAGTCATCCATTCATTTAGATGAGTTAATAGAGTAACCCCAAACCCAACAATTCATTAACAGTTAGTTAACAGTTAACTTATGTCTAGTTATCATTTACTAACGGTGCTCATGTTTACTAAGGGTGTTCACGTTAACTAAGGTATTCATTTCTATATAATTTAATAGGGTTAGGGATAGGGTGAACCCTAAACCTGATATGAACACCATTAATAAAGTAGACCATTGGTTAACTACTCATTGACTGTTAGTAAATATGTATTACCTAATGAACTGACCTTAATGAATACAGTTCATATAGTTTCAAAAAGTCCCCTTATGGTGATGTGCTAACGATGTATCATGGGGGCGTGTCTGTGGTCTCGTGATGTCTCCCTCAGACCGGGGGGGGGGGGGGAAGGGGCGGGGGGGTCTCAGTATCGGTGTGTCGACCGAGCGGGGGGGGGGGGAGCGGTGGGGGGGGGGGGTCTTTGTCATGCATGAGCCCAGCCAGAGGGGAGGTAATGGGACACAACATGGTTTTATAACCTCTTGACACACTTTGTACGGGACTGTAAACCGCACTCTGGACGCCGGGCGGCAGAGTGTTTAACTGCTACACAGGGAACCCCCGTTAAGCACTCAATCAGAGACGCCTCCGATGATGAAGAGTCCGGCGGCCCCCGGCTCCGCTGAGACCAGCCCTGAACGCCTCCGATATCACAGGCTGGGTACTAAATATAGCCTTCTAAATATGAAACTAGCCTACTTACACACACACACACACAGGCACTTAACATGCATGCACGCACGCACGCACACACACACACTCGCACGCACACACACACACACACACAGTCTAGTGGTCTGAGGTGTTATGGCACATTTCCACTGGCGGGTACGCTTCGGACCCATCACGCCTCAGTCCAGTAGTGAGGGTGCGGTATAGCCCAGCTCAGTTAGGGCTCGCGTCTCCACCGCCGACCAGTACCCTTATGGTAGGGCGGGGTTTAAGCCGGACGGCGATAGCCACGGCAGCTACGTGATCTCATAGCAGCCCGACACAGTGTAGCCTCCTAATAAATCCAAGGAAAACGAAGAACGCAGAGCATAAACAAAGAGCAACAATGTAGGGCGTCCAAGAAGGACGGCAAACTTTTGTGCGTGTGTAGCTCAAACTTGCCGACTGAGAGTCAGTACCTCGCGGGTAATGCGTTTGTTTGTTATTATCCCTGTCGCGCGTGAGTAGCTCAAACTTGCCGGCACCCTTTCGGTGTCTCAGTACCCCAACGGAGGAGTACTGCGAGACAAGTACGGCTCAATACGGCTCAGTCCGGATCACGCCCACTTTTGGCAGTGGAAACGCAATGACTGGACCAGATGACCAGCACAGACCAGCTCCCTGCTACCAGCACACACCAGCCCCCTGCTACCAGCCCACACCAGCCCTCATACCAGCCCACACCAGCCCCCTGCTACCAGCCCACACCAGCCCCCTGCTACCAGCCCACACCAGCCCTCATACCAGCACACACCAGCCCCCTGCTACCAGCCCACACCAGCCCTCATACCAGCACACACCAGCCCCCTGCTACCAGCACACACCAGCCCCCTGCTACCAGCCCACACCAGCCCTCATACCAGCCCACACCAGCCCCCTGCTACCAGCCCACACCAGCCCCCTGCTACCAGCACACACCAGCCCTCTGCTGCAGAACCAGAAGGTGGAACACCTAACACCTTCTCTGATGTTCTCACTCCGTGGTCAGTGAGGCTCTCACCCCTGGTCACTGAGGCTCTCACCCCCTGGTCACTGAGGCTCTCACCCCCTGGTCAGTGAGGCTCTCACCCCCTGGTCAGTGAGGCTCTCACCCCCTGGTCACTGAGGCTCTCACCCCCTGGTCAGTGAGGCTGCCAACACACAGACTCTGCTCTGTATAGAACTCCCACAGGAGGTTTTCTGCAGGCAGCACAAGGAGAACGGCCTGAGGTGATTGGCTTAGGAGGCACATGAGAGAGAAGTCTGCGTCAAGCATTGGGAGGAGGAGAACACAGAAGGTAAGGTGGACTGATCCGTCCGTCTCTCTTCTCTGGGGATTTAACCAATGCCCTGAATGGCATGATGACTGGATTTATTCATTTAAATACATATATTTATTGGGTCATCATTTTATAAACCACATGAACGCTCCAGTGTGGAAAACATGAACATAATGTTTAATTTGTGAAAGCTGAACGTAAAGGATTGTTCCAGACACGACAGGCCGGGAACAGAACTGGAGACGGAGAACAATCTATTAGACCAGCGGAGGCTCGTAACGGGGAGAACAATCAGCGTTGGCTAATCCACGTGTTCTCCTGGCGGAGGACGGGTTCTCCGTACCTGGGCTTACCCAGCCGGCCGGAACAATCACGGCTTTAAACACGTACAGACCTATTGTCTGGCGTAATAAAAGAGGGGTGCTTTATCACAGAGCGCACACATCATTCCTGCGCTCTTTTCAAAGCCGATTACCTCTCAGAGGAGTGGCTTGGCTCGGCGGAGACATTCTGCTCCAGACCGCCACACGCACAGACTCCTAATGCAGCCCGCGGCCGGCTGGAACCAGGCGGCTTAACGACCTGGTTAGCATCCTGTTAGCATCCTGCGGGAGCTGCTCTCATTACCTGGTCAGGCCTGTCAGGTGGAAACACAACCTCCGACACCGCCGCCGCCGCCGCCGCCGCCGCCACCGCGGCGCTAGTGTTTGTTGTTTAAGAGAGGAAGTCAGGTAGGATCCTCGGAATCAGGCTCACTGGGTGAGGGGGTGAGAGGGTGAGGGGGTGAGGAGGGAGAGGAGGGAGAGAGGAACCTCGGAACCAGACTCACTGGGTCAGGGGGCGAGGGGGTGAGGAGGGTGAGGAGGGAGGGGAGGGAGAGAGGAAGGAAACGCCGAGCGAAGGCGACGCGTGGGACTCGCGCTAACGGGGCCGACGCCCTTGACCGCCGCCCACGCAGCCCAGCATTAAGAGTCTGAATGATTCCTTTCTGAACACCCTTGGAAGCGGCCCAAGAATAGCATTAGAGCACTTTGAGCCCGCCCAGCAGCACATGTTTCATTACACATACATCAATACCAGCAGCGGCAAACCTGTGTAGAAAATAATTCACACTCTTTTTTCGTATTTGTGTTGACCTCTATTATCCCCCGACGGGCCGACGCGCGGGCAGACATTCGTTCTTGAAGTGCACCTCGGTGATTTATGTCAGGCTGGGACGGACGCCCCCTTTAGCGAAAGAATAAGTCAAAGTGGAAAAGCTCCAACAACAACAGCGTCCAGGGAGGAGGCGGCGCCGCGGGCCGCCGCCGGCGCTCCCCGGACTCTCTGCTGGTCAGGCTCCGTGGAGGGAGAGAAGGACCTCTGGTATCGGCCCCTGATCCATCGGGGACGGATACCCCCTGATGGTTACTGGGGAACGATACAGGGTCGCTCGTGTCTCCTCACTGGTCGCTCACATCTCCTTACTGGTCGCTCATATCTCCTCACTGGTCGCTCATATCTCCTCACTGGTCGCTCATATCTCCTCACTGGTCGCTCATATCTCCTCACTGGTCGCTCACATCTCCTCACTGGTCGCTCATATCTCCTCACTGATCGCTCATATCTCCTCACTGGTCGCTCATATCTCCTCACTGGTCGCTCATATCTCCTCACTGATCGCTCATATCTCCTCACTGGTCGCTCATATCTCCTCACTGATCGCTCATATCTCCTCACTGGTCACTCATATCTCCTCACTGATCTCGCTCATATCTCCTCACTGATCGCTCACATCTCCTCACTGATCTCGCTCACATCTCCTCACTGGTCGCTCATATCTCCTCACTGATCGCTCACATCTCCTCACTGATCTCGCTCACATCTCCTCACTGGTCGCTCATATCTCCTCACTGATCGCTCACATCTCCTCACTGATCGCTCACATCTCCTCACTGATCGCTCATATCTCCTCACTGGTCGCTCATATCTCCTCACTGATCGCTCACATCTCCTCACTGGTCGCTCATATCTCCTCACTGATCGCTCATGTCTCCTCACTAATCGCTCATATCTCCTCACTGATCGCTCATATCTCCTCACTGGTCGCTCATATCTCCTCACTGATCGCTCATATCTCCTCACTGGTCACTCATATCTCCTCACTGATCGCTCACATCTCCTCACTGTCTGTCTTTGAACCTCTTCTTTGTTTCAGCGGACATCTCCAACCGCAGGGAGCCTGTTTGGTGACAGCTGTCGTTGAGCCTGACACCGTTCCAACAGAACGGGACTCCCTCCCCAGGACTCCAACCAGCTGCGGGTGGCATGTCTTATCGTGGGAGACGTGTCTCTATGGCGACAAACACTTGTTTTTATTCCTCACCTCCTTCCTCCTTCATCTCTGAGGGACTCATAAACTGTTCTGCTGCTCGTCCCTGACGGCGACATGAAGCTCTCTCTCTCTCTCTGTATCTCTGGCTCTGTTTCCAGCTGTCCTTCTCTCTCTGTATCTATGTGCACCCATGTATCAAATTCAGATTCAGAGGGATTTGTTGGCATGCAAAAACATACAACATAAAAAATAGAGATTTACTAGTAGGAAAATAACAGAATAGCTCAAATCAATACAATCCCTCCGGTCTCTGTCTCTCTGTCTCTCTGTCTCTCTCTCGATAGTGTAGTATATACTATAGTGTATAGTGTTGCGTGAACCCTCAAAATCGAACCCAGATCCAGACAGAGCTCAGGGGAACCAACCAGGGACTACAGCTGTGACTCATCACCGGTTTGTCAATTTGAAGAATGTTTTCCACCCAGCCAGTTATTGATGATTTGGTTTGGTGGTTTCCATCACTGCATGTGGTTCAATCTAGAGCCCTGTTCTCCTGTTCTCTGTTTTCCTGTTCTCCGTTCTCCTGTTCTCTGTTCTCCTGTTCTCCTGTTCTCCTGTTCTCTGTTCTCCTGTTCTCTGTTCTCCTGTTCTCTGTTCTCCTGTTCTCTGTTCTCCTGTGTTCTCCTGTTCTCTGTTCTCTGTTCTCTGTTCTCTGTTCTCCTGTTCTCTGTTCTCCTGTTCTCTGTTCTCCTGTTCTCCTGTTCTCTGTTCTCCTGTTCTCCTGTTCTCCTGTTCTCTGTTCTCCTGTTCTCTGTTCTCCTGTTCTCCTGTTCTCCGTTCTCCTGTTCTCTGTTCTCCTGTTCTCCTGTTCTCTGTTCTCCTGTTCTCTGTTCTCCTGTTCTCCTGTTCTCTGTTCTCCTGTTCTCCTGTTCTCTGTTCTGTTCTCTGTTCTCCTGTTCTCTGTTCTCCTGTTCTCCTGTTCTCTGTTCTCCTGTTCTCTGTTCTCCTGTTCTCCTGTTCTCTGTTCTCCTGTTCTCTGTTCTCCTGTTCTCTGTTCTCCTGTTCTCCTGTTCTCCTGTTCTCTGTTCTCCTGTTCTCTGTTCTCCTGTTCTCTCCTGTTCTCTGTTCTCCTGTTCTCCTGTTCTCCTGTTCTCTGTTCTCCTGTTCTCTGTTCTCCTGTTCTCCTGTTCTCCGTTCTCCTGTTCTCTGTTCTCCTGTTCTCCTGTTCTCTGTTCTCCTGTTCTCTGTTCTCCTGTTCTCTGTTCTCCTGTTCTCCTGTTCTCTGTTCTGTTCTCTGTTCTCCTGTTCTCTGTTCTCCTGTTCTCCTGTTCTCTGTTCTCCTGTTCTCTGTTCTCCTGTTCTCCTGTTCTCTGTTCTCCTGTTCTCTGTTCTCCTGTTCTCCTGTTCTCTGTTCTCCTGTTCTCCTGTTCTCCTGTTCTCTGTTCTCTGTTCTTCTGTTCTCTGTTCTCCTGTTCTCTGTTCTCTGTTCTCTGTTCTCCTGTTCTCCTGTTCTCCTGTTCTCTGTTCTCCTGTTCTCTGTTCTCCTGTTCTCTGTTCTCTGTTCTCTGTTCTCCTGTTCTCCTGTTCTCTGTTCTCTGTTCTCCTGTGTTCTCCTGTGTTCTCTGTTCTCTGTTCTCTGTTCTCCTGTTCTCTGTTCTCCTGTGTTCTCCTGTGTTCTCCTGTTCTCCTGTTCTCTGTTCTCCTGTTTTCTCCTGTTCTCCTGTTCTCTGTTCTCCTGTGTTCTCCTCCCTCTGTCTGTGGTTTACACCGCAGTCACACAGTGGAGGGAACCGAGCTGCAGCTGCTGGTGGCTCCGTGGTGTTAGTATGAGGCTCACGGCTCTGAGGGAACCAGGAGCCTCCACTAGAGCCTCCTCCTGCTCCTCCTCACCACCACCAGGAGGTGCAACACCTCCGGACGCATCACAGCCTCGTCACAGCAGGAGAGGGGCGGGGGGGAGAGAGAGGAGAAGAATGAGGGAAGGAGGAGGAGGAGGGGGAGAGGCAGAGGAGGAGTGGAAGAAAAACTATAACAGAGGAGAAGGAACGGAGAGGGGTCGATCGTACTAAGCAGAGAGGGAGGAGCAGAGGGGAGGAGCAGAGGAGAGGAGCAGAGAGGAGGAGCAGAGGGGAGGAGCAGAGGGGAGGAGCAGAGAGGAGGAGCAGAATTGAACAACAGGAGGAGGTGTGCGGTGCAGGAGCTGGGGAGGTCGTTGGGGCGGAGCCTCGCCTCCGGGCGACCGACCGCCTCAACAATAAAGACTGCCGACGTGCCTCCTCTAATCACATCCTCTCCTCCTGCTGCTCCTCACCTCCTCTAATCACATCCTCTACTCCTGCTGCTCCTCACCTCCTCTCATCACATCCTCTCCTCCTGCTGCTCCTCACCTCCTCTCATCACATCCTCTACTCCTGCTGCTCCTCACCTCCTCTCATCACATCCTCTCCTCCTGGCAGGATGTGATTAGACACAGGGTACAGTAACCTGATCTACAGTACACAGGAACCCACATGTACCCTACACAGGTACAGTACCCTGATCTACATGTACTCTACCCTGGTACCCTACCCTGGTACCATACCCTGGTACCCATCCTGGTACCCTACCGTGGTACCCTACTCTGGTACCCTACCCTGGTACCCTGGTACCATACCCTGGTACCCATCCTGGTACCCTACCCTGGTACCCTACTCTGGTACCCTGGTACCCTGGTACCATACCCTGGTACCCTACCCTGGTATCCTGGTGCCCTACCCTGGTACCGTACCCTACCCTACACAGAGACATGCATCAGCAGCTGTGATGAGAGCTGTAATGGGCTCCGTCAGCGCCCGAGATTTCATTACAGAGCTCAGTGACTCTGGCAACACACACACACACACAGACACAGCAAAGACATCTTATATACAATCACACACGATACAGCAGACATCTTATATAGAACCAGACTTTATATCCCAAGCTATAGATCCGAGTGACAAAGACCCAGACTATAACTGATAGGACCCAGACTATAACTGATAGGACCCAGACTATAACTGATAGGACCCAGACTATAACTGATAGGACCCAGACTATAACTGATAGGACCCAGACTATAACTGATAGGACCCAGACTATAACTGATAGACCCAGGCTATAACTGATAGGACCCAAACTATAACTGATAGGACCCAGCCTATAACTGATAGAGGCCAGGCTATGACTGATAGACACAGACTTAACAACCTGAATTAATTGTTAATGTGGTTCTCCTGTCATTCAGCAACTTATAAACCTTCAGGATGGGCAGTGATTCAGATTCATGTCATTAAGGTCCTGGAGCTCTGCTGGTAAACTGCAGACATTGGGATCGAACCCAGAACCTTTCAGCTGAAACGGAATGCCCGAACCACATCAATATCCTGGCAAAAACGGCAGAATTATCTCTGAACACAGCATAGTCCACTGATGACTCTGGCCACTGGTCACATCCACATATTCAATCATCCATATTGATCACTCTCGATTGATCTGTCTCTGCTTCACTCCATTGTTCAATAATCGATGTTGTGATATTAACCAAGAAATGGATCAATATTCCTCAGTGTGACTTAATTATAATGTATGGTATGTGATAAGAACATAGTGCTTATTGGGGCCAGGTGATTCATTCATTGCTCCAGGTGTGCTGAGCTGGAGATGGTCTCTGTGTGGATTCCCCACAAGGTGAGAAGCTAAGTTTAGAAGATACATGTTCTACATGGAGTCCTTCCTTGGCCGCCTGAGATCCTGAGGCCCGTCGCACAGAAAACCATCAAAAGTGTGTTTTCTCATTTGGATAATTAAAAGGTTTCCACTTTTCCTGTAAAAATACATTTTAGCTCTGCCCTGGGGCCAGGTCTTTTACTTCTCCATTCCTGAAGGGGAGCAGAAAGCAATTAAACGAACTCAGCACGACCGCCACCTCCTCCCGAGCGTGACCTACATTCAGTCCATACAGGTGCAGCCCAAACCACCACACAACAAACTTCCTCTCACACTTTCATCGCAAAACAAAGGCGCAGGCGTCGGTGTCCGCACAGAGTTCTATGTCTGTGATCAAACAGGAGGACCTTAGTGAAGCCTGCTTGGAGCCCAACCCCCTGCCCATGAATATCACAGCGTTGGACAGGTAATGAACGGCTCCAGACCGAAGGAGAGGCCTGCTGTTCAGCACTGGCTGAGGGCGGATTCAAACTCAACAAGGTGGAAATCAAAGTCTCATGGAGAGGGTAGAGATGATGGAGATGGTACTTAGAAGAACAAAGACTCATGGAGATGATGGAGATGGTTCTTTAAAGAACAAAGTCTCATGGAGATGATATATATGGTTTAAATCAATCTAAAAAGAACTGATAAAACATCTGCTCCACCGCAAGTATCTTACTAGTGTCTACACTTAAGACCAAAGATACAAGACAGAAAATGATTTCATAAAACATGAAACACCAACAGAGTGTGCATGCATCCAGCAGCAGAAGTGATCCGTTGTTACATTGAACAATATGAGTTTTACTACATTCTGTTATTCTCAAATACATTTCCAGTTGGAAAAAAATTATGAGTTAGACGGGGGGGTCCACCAGTCGCCACAGAGACCCTCAAAGACCCCCCTGCACCAACAGCACCAGAGTCACGCCCCCTTTGTCCTGTTTCTCCTCATCCTGTCTGTCAGCAGACTGACACCACCTCCTCCTACACACTACTACCACCTCCTTCGGCTGCACCAATACCTCCACCTCCTCCATCTCCTTTAGCATCACCACCATCTCCTCCAACCCCTCCTCCTCTTCCACCACCTCTTCTCCTCTTCACATCTCCTACTTCCTAGCCTCCCACCTCCTCAACCATCCCTCACCACTGTGTGTGGTGTGTGTGTGTGTGTGTATCTAAGTGTATTTGTTTTGAGCATGTGTGTTTGTTTGTACATGTGTGAATGTGTATGTGGATATATTTGTGTGTATGTATCTGTTCATTTGTATATGTGTGTGTGTGTGTGTGTGTGTGTGTGTGTGTGTGTGTGTTGGTGTATCTGTCTCCCCTCTTTGTAAATGTGGATCCAAATAAAAGCATTTAAATGTGTCTGAGTGCATGTATGTGTGTACATGTATCTATGTGTATGTATCTATGTGTGTGTGTGTGTGTGTCTGTGTGCATGTGTGTGTGTGTGTGTGTGTGTGTGTGTGTGTGTGTGTGTGTGTCTGTGTGTGTAGCTATGTGTGTGTGTGTGTGTGTGTGTGTGTGTGTGTGTGAGGTGTTATCAAGCTCCACTGAGTTAATTTATTTTCTGCACCGGCGACTTGCAACAACTCTTCTCGTACTTCTATTAACCGTCTGAAAGATTCTGGGAGAGAGAGAGAGACAAAGAGAACAAGAGAGAGAGAGCCTGACCTACCGGAGTCGTGCAGCAGAACGCACTGAGCACGCTCAGTAGGAACATGCAGAGAGAGCATGCTCAGATCGAAAACACTGGCATCGAGGCGAAGGAGACGCACCCACCGCGCGCTCTCTGTGTGTATGTTGAGACATGCCTATATATGGGCATTCCTTCACAAACAACAGCATCGCTTACCAAACTTTATTGGACACGGTTTAGTTCCGAAAATGATTGCTGCCATGAAATCACTGCTGTGGTGCTTCCACACATCATGTGACCCGACACGGCCGTATCACTGTTCTGGTGGATGGACGCCCTCAGTGATATGTAGATCACTAGTGTCGACCAATCAGCAGGCAGTCTCATTTATAAAGGGACCTTCAAACCCAAAAGCCTACCGAAAAATATCTGTCATTTATAAGGAAGCAATTTCCTGCGTGACCCCATTTGCAAATGGAGACGGGGACGCTGTCTTAAGGTGTCCTGATCGATGCTGCAGGGGCAGGAACCAGACCGAGAGGACAGAGACAGGAACGAAAAGGATTTAACAGGGAAAACTCAAAATCACAGCTCCAAGAACTGAACTCAAGAGAATACATGAATCTGAAAACTAGCATAACAAATGTGTCTGCCAGCGGTATGACGACCTGACGAGGGAACAGAGGAAGTGTGTGGGGCTGGACAGGGGAGGGAATGAGGTGCAGGTGGGACTGACCGGAGGCTCAGGTGGAGAGAGTGGAAGGATCCTTGAGACAAGGAGACAAAGACTCTAAGGACCCCTGGTGGACAGGTATGGAACTGAACAGCAGAGAGGCAGACTGAGACGAGACCAGACTTGTGCTGTGTTCCGACATCCATACTTCCATGAGTACACTTAAACGTAGCACACTATCCGCACTCACTAAGCGTGCATATTTGTGTTGTTCCAAATCGAATAGTCCGTGGTGCACTGACCCGAAATCACGATCGCGACTACATTTCTTTTCGCCCGATCGGAATTGGAATGCCCTACGTACTCAAACTAAGTATAGTAAGTACGGGAAGTATGGATATTGGAACACGGCAATGGACTCTGAGGAGGCTAGTGTCAGGCTGCCGGCAGATGAGGATCGACTCTAAATCGTGTTTTGGGTAAACTACAACAAATCATCTAAATGACTACAACAACTCAATACAGGCAATCTGACAAATCAATCCTTAAAAGTCCACCATCACAGAAGCTATCACTGTGGGTCAGGACTCTCTTCTAGATGTTTCCATGTTGTTTCCATGTTGTTGTGTGTCTTCTAGATGTTTCCATGTTGTTTCCATGTTGTTGTGTTTCTTCTAGATGTTTCCATGTTGTTTCCATGTTGTTGTGTGTCTTCTAGATGTTTCCATGTTGTTTCCATGTTGTTGTGTTTCTTCTAGATGTTTCCATGTTGTTTCCATGTTGTTGTGTGTCTTCTAGATGTTTCCATGTTGTTTCCATGTTGTTGTGTGTCTTCTAGATGTTTCCATGTTGTTTCCATGTTGTTGTGTGTCTTCTAGATGTTTCCATGTTGTTTCCATGTTGTTGTGTTGCTCCAGAGCCCCCTGGAGGCCATTCTCTGCGGTCACGAGGAACCACCAGCTCCTCCATCTGGCCCAGACCCCCCCCCCCCCCCCCCCCCGGCTCATTAGCCGCAGCCAGCTAGCAGCTCCCTGGCCTCCATTTCCCATGATGCTCCATGTTTTGCCTCGCAGTTAAATGTGGAAATTAATTACAATCTGTCCTGCTCCTGGGGGGGGGGAAAGGATGGAGAATGACTCTGTGTGTGGGTGTGGGTGTGTGTGTGTGTGTGTGTGTGTGTGTGTGCTTGGGTGAGTGCGTGCGTGCGTGCGTGCGTGCGTGCGTGCGTGCGTGCGTGCGTGCGTGCGTGCGTGCGTGCGTGTGTGCGTGTGTGTTAGAGGGTAACCTCTGAATGTTGAATATAAATCATATATAATCATGTGTTGTTCTGTGTTATTGGATTAAGGCCAAACTTCCTCATCATGGTTCCACGTTCCACAGGTTGTTCACCTGGGGTCAGCTGACCTCATGGATGGGTGGAGCTCTCTGGTTTGGGAGCAGAGGTCATGTGACCTTAATAGAGTCCCCTGATTGATTGTCTCAAGGCAGACGTCGTCGGACAAACGTCAATGTTGGAAGGAATGTGGGATACCCCCCCGCCCCCCTTCACATCTGTAGAACCCCCCTCACATCTGTAACCCCCCCCTCACAACTGTAACCCCCCCTCACATCTGTAACCCCCCCCTCACATCTGTAACCCCCCCCTCACATCTGTAACCCCCCCTCACATCTGTAGACCCCCCCTCACATCTGTAGAACCCCCCCTCACATCTGTAGACCCCCCCTCACATCTGTAGACCCCCCCTCACATCTGTAGACCCCCCGTCACATCTGTAGAACCCCCCCTCACATCTGTAGACCCCCCCTCACATCTGTAGAACCCCCCCTCACATCTGTAGACCCCCCCTCACATCTGTAGAACCCCCCCTCACATCTGTAACCCCATGTATCCCTACCCCTGAACTCACAAGCAGCAATAAAGCTCACAATATTTATTTGAAGCTGAGCGTCAGCTCAAACAATATGGAGAAAAGCAACTCCTGTTCTACAGGAGGAAAAACCAAAGGTCACCAGGCGGCCGATGACAAAGAGAGGTCCCGTTCAGGAGGCCAGGGGCAGGAGGGCAACCGGAGGTCAACCCGGGACTAGGCCCGGAGCAGGCAGAAACAGCCAGCAAAAACTGAGCAAAAAAAGAGAGTAACTATAGAGAGTAGCATTAGGACTATAGAGAGTAACATCAGGACTATAGAGAGAGTAACATCAGGACTATAGAGAGTAACATTAGGACTATAGAGAGAGTAACATTAGGACTATAGAGAGAGTAACATCAGGACTATAGAGAGTAACATTAGGACTATAGAGAGTAGCATTAGGACTATAGAGAGAGTAACATTAGGACTATAGAGAGAGTAACATTAGGACTATAGAGAGAGTAACATTAGGACTATAGAGAGAGTAACATTAGGACTATAGAGAGAGTAACATTAGGACTATAGAGAGTAACATTAGGACTATAGAGAGTAACATTAGGACTATAGAGAGTAACATTAGGACTATAGAGAGTAACATTAGGACTATAGAGAGTAACATCAGGACTATAGAGAGAGTAACATTAGGACTATAGAGAGTAACATTAGGACTATAGAGAGTAACATCAGGACTATAGAGAGTAACATCAGGACTACAGAGAGTAACATTAGGACTACAGAGAGAGTAACATTAGGACTATAGAGAGTAACATCAGGACTATAGAGAGAGTAACATTAGGACTATAGAGAGTAGCATTATGACTATAGAGAGTAGCATTAGAGCTATAGAAAGAGTAACATTAGGGGCCCTATTTAGACGGTCTAAAACACAAGTCTTTAAGCGCAAAACGGAAGTAGCTTTGTGTTGCTATTATGACGGTGGAAAAATGACTCCTGTACCCGACGCAAATCTAAAATGGGTTGGTCTGAAACCCATAGGTGTGTTTGGGCGTAACGTGTAATAAACCAATGAGAGTTCCATCTCCCATCCCCTTTCAGAGCCAGCGCATTTGACTTGATGAGTTGATATTTTGACATTCTCCGCTGAGACAGATGCATGACCACATGAATTTAAAACTTCAAATGGCTCAGTTTATGGCCAAATAATAGGCCTAATTCACACATGGAATAGTGTTTTCTTCTCCAACTTCAGAAACACTGAGTCGTCATGTAAATTGTGGCAAAGACAACTTAACACATATATGGTATGCGGACGCGGTCCTGTGGCCGCAACTGTGAGTCTATTTAATGATATGCAGCAATCCATTAACAAACATCGTTTACCAGTATTGTATACATTATCGTTATCGACTTGTGTTCATAATATGCATGACTCCCCCCATTAATATACATCGCCATGGACTGTATTATGCATTACGTGTTTAGTTTGCATGTGTTTAAACAGATGGGTGCGCACACACACACGCACCAAGCATCACCCGCATTCAGAGTAGCATTAGCACTATAGAGTGTAACATTAGGACTATAGAGAGTAGCATTAGAACTACAGAGAGAGTAACATTAGGACTATAGAGAGAGTAACATTAGGACTATAGAGAGTAACATTAGGACTATAGAGAGTAACATTAGGACTATAGAGAGAGTAACATTAGGACTATAGAGCATAACATTAGGACTATAGAGAGTAACATTAGGACTATAGAGAGAGTAACATTAGGACTATATAGAGAGTAACATTAGGACTATAGAGAGTAACATTAGGACTATAGAGCATAACATTAGGACTATAGAGAGTAACATTAGGACTATAGAGAGAGTAACATTAGGACTATAGAGAGTAACATTAGAACTACAGAGAGAGTAACATTAGGACTATAGAGAGAGTAACATTAGGACTATAGAGAGTAACATTAGGACTATAGAGAGTAACATTAGCACTATAGAGAGAGTAACGTTAGGACTATAGAGAGTAACATTAGGACTACAGAGAGAGTAACATTAGGACTACAGAGCCTCATGCTACCCTAATAATAGCATCAGGCTATCATAATGCTAGCCTCTACAGCCACTCAAAGCCATGTCATGTGTGAGAGGTTACATGACGTCCATTCTGTGAGGTGTTACACACATAACGCCTCAGTCACCCTTCACAGTGTTGGCCAACTGAAGGAAGGTCAGAATATCAAACTGACAGGGTACGGAACTGTCAACCTCCCGGCAGTCCGCTGACATGCTGTTCTAGCAGCCGTGTGTGGTTGTCAAGGCGTCTCGTATATCCTGGTTGCCGGGGTACCCGACTGACCTGCGTTCTGGGTGAGTAATAAGTGAGATACAGGGTGAGTAATGGGGTCAGAGGAGATAGCGGCGACCGTGGCGATAAGACAACAGGCGGACCACAGAGAGGTCCTGTATCAGAATGGACCGGGAAACCCTTCAATAAGCCACACAAACCAGTCAGTAAGAGGCCTTTTGCACCAATGTGTAACTCGTCTGATCCTGGTGTCAGGTCAACTGCATCTGTTCAGCTCTGAATCCAGTTCTGGTCTCAAAGGGCTTCACAAACCTCAGCCATGACCCTGAGCCCTTAAAGGGGGTGCTAAATAAAGTCCTTATCATCAGAATGCTTGAGAAGGATCGCAGTGAGGGCTTCCTCCTTCCATTCATGTTGTTTTAATAAATGAAGTGAGCTTCTAATAGAACCCCTGCAAATGTAAAAATGGCTCCATAAAACCTAAATGGCCATGTAAATAGATAAAAAGTTATAACATGTTTTAGATCAAATAAGAGAGAAATACCCTGAATCTCAAGACCTTTAAAGACAGGCTTTAAAGCTCGGTGGAAGAAACAGACCTTCATGAAGGAAAGCTGCTGAACATGAAGTACTCCTGAACATGAAGTACTCCTGAACAACACAAGTACTACTGGATGAAGAACATGAAGTACTCCTGGATGAAGGACATGAAGTACTCCTGGATGAAGCTGAACCCTGTCCTTCTCGTACCTCAGCCCTTCCCGGACAGAGAGCTGGTCGAGGTGAGCTCAGAGTCATGTGACCTTGGTGCTGATGAGAGGGCCGGTGTGGAGGAATCTGAAGGCGGCTGGGCGTGATGCTACCTGTACATCGCTCATTAGGCTTCTCTGCTCCTCGTTAAGAGTCTGAGTGCTCCTAATTGATGCTCATTCCATTAGCCAACCCTACGCTAATCCATTTAGCTTCCCAACACAGTTTTCCCCTTCGATCTGGAACATACAAGACATATTCATCACACGTATAGCACACATAACCATTCACATTGACATGACCCTACACATATCATGATGTCTGCTGCTGAGCAAAGACAGGGCATCATCATGCAAATACCACACCAGTGAGATATATCAAACTAAAACTACACCCAGTCATTCTACTTTTAACACTTAATAAATCGTACAAAGTTCAGAATGATAACAATGACAACATGAGGCCAGTTAAAGACAGTGAACAAACAGTGCCCCTAGTCACAGGGAAGATACTGTAATCTGACAGCTGGGAGCTGTACTGAAGCTGCACTCCGTTGTTCTCGGAAGGCGCTGGGTGTTGATACGGTTCTGATGGGCCCAGCCTCGATGATATCTCTAATGGAGCGCATCATCCTAAACCATGACGCTGGCGCAGGCGTCAGGACCGCCATTTCGTTGGAGTGACAGCCAAACAACATCACTGTCTCGTTCAGTGTCTCTCGCCATCCCTCACTCCCCGTCTTCCCCACTCTGCTATCGCTCCCCATCCCTCCTTCCCTCAGCCCTGCTGCTGTCCCCCGCTACAAGTCTCTCTTAATCTCCCCCTCCCTCCATATTTTTGCCTTCCTCCCCATCTCCAACACTCTCTCTCGCTCTTTCCCTCCCTATCTCCCTGTTTCGCTCTCCTTCCCTCCCCCACCTACCTATTTCCTTGGCCATAACACTGTGCCCCCTCATTCATCTCGCCGTCGGTGTGTGAATGTGTGTATGAATGGGTTAATGTCTGGCAATATTGTAAAGCGCTTTGGGTGGCCACTGGTTACAAAAAATGTGCTATATAAATGCAGTCCATTTACCATTTACCATCTCCAGGATGGTGAAGGTACCATTCCGCTGTATGGAGCCTCGTAGAGGTTCCTCTCGCCCACAGCTCTTAACCCATCACATCCTGACTCATTTCCAAATGTAAGAACACATATTCACTGAAGCCTTTGTATCTGGAACTGCAGTCTGTTAAGAATAACAGTCAAAGAAATATATTCTTTAGAAGTAATTTGCGACTTGAGCGATTGCGGGGTTACCACTAGAGAATCAACACTTCAGTTGAGAAGGAAAAGCTTTCTAAAAGCGTGGATGTTTACGGCTAATTAAAGACACAATAACAACAGAACTTCTTACGAGTAATCATCACTGACAAACTCCCTGGTGAAAGGTAACAACAATCTTAAAGGCAAAGAAACATGAATAAAGGATGTTAGTGGACTAGACTACAGCAGATTAAAACATTACTCTACAGCCTTAAGTTTGAGAGTAATGTAACAAGGTTGAAACAAGGTTTAGATAGAGCCTGACCAATAAGGGGTTTAGATAGAGCCTGAACCGTACGGGTGTAGATAGGGGAGGGAGTAAAAGATCACCATTATCGTTCATTATCGTATTCAAAATATAGATATTTATTATGAAGCTGTCTTTTTGCCATTGCTAGATTATGGAGATGTAATCTATAGGAATGCTACCCTTACTTCTCTTAAAGCACTTGACAGTCTATCATTCGGCTTTCAGATTTGTAACCGGCACTAGCTATAACACTCATCACTGTACCTTGTACAATACAATTGGTTGGCCATCTTTATCAGAAAGACGTTTTAGACACTGGCTGTTGTACATATATAAAGCAATCATGGGCAAACTCCCACCCTACATCTCCTCACTGTTATTCTGGCAATCAAATGTCCACCATACCCGCTCCTCTCATTATCTCCAGCTCAGAGTTCCCAATGTTCACTCTGAACTGGCTAAGTCAGCCTTTTGTTTTGACGCCCCTAGAACTTGGAACTCAGCCCAACAGACCCTTAAACTGAGTTCACTCATTTCTTATGGCCAGTTTAAAGTTTTAATTTCAAATCTCCCCAGCCCGGTCTGTAATTGTTTTACTTGACCCTACTAACTGTCGCTTTTGTATATCACTTGTCATATTTATTAAACTAAATTGTTATATTTTATTTATTTTATTTTTGTATATTGTATTAATACTTTGATAATTCACTTACAATGAATTTGTTATAGTGGCCTACACTGGCCTTTGTCTTGTCTTGTTTTATTATGTATCTCGGCTGCAGTGAAAAAGAGGACTGCCCTCAATTGTATTTCCGAGTATGAAATAAAGGTTGAATGAATGAATGAATTATATATTTATACCCATTCTTTATTTTATATATATATATATATATATATCGTAGTATCCTGGGGGAGGAGCAGTTCCTTTACTGCTTTCCCTCCAGAAATGCTTCTGGTCACAGTAACATCACCTTAAAACCACGAGCTAGAGGAACCAATGACCTGTAGGGGGAGGAGCTACCGACCTGTAGGGGGAGGAGCTACTGACCAGTAGGGGGAGGAGCTACTGACCTGTAGGGGGAGGAGCTCCGACATGTAGGGGGAGGAGCTACCGACCTGTAGGGGGAGGGGCTACTGACCTGTAGGGGGAGGGGCTACTGACCTGTAGGGGGTGTTATGACCCAGGGTCATATTTTTGTATTTTCAGTGTTGATGTGTGGATTTCTTCTGTGCTGGTGTTTCCCCAGGTGCTGGCTGCCGATTGGTGCATGGACTGGTGGAGCTACTATAAATGGCCGCCGCTGGAGATATTCACTCTCTTTTCTCTTGACCCTACTCCACCAGGCTTTGTTATAATTCATTGTATTGTATTGTGTTACACTTTAGCAGTCCAGGTAATCATAGGGGTGAGTAGCTCTTTTGGTTTATCTTTTTTTTCTCCTGTTTATTTTATAGGGAGGTTAGAAAAGTTAGAAAGGTTAGAAACCTGTAATCTTTGTTTTCTTGGGTTTTGGTTAGGAAAGCTAGTTTGGGTCTGATTGTTTTGTTTGTTGTTTTTGGCTATGCTCACCCTGAAGCTCAATGCTACCGATTGAATAAATTACCTTATGTTGGACTGCAGCCCTGTGTGCCTGGTGTCTTTGGGAGTGGGGAAAAGAGGGGAGCAACCTTTGTTATGTTTGGTTCCCCTAGGCCGGTCGTAACAGGGGAGACGCTACTGACCTACACCCAGAACATGATAAATAAACAACAATATTTCTAAAGTTTTGATATCGGCGCATATCAGTAAACACATACGCCGATACCGATGTGTCTGTGATAGGGCATTCTCGGCCAACCGATATATGGAGTTGTCAAGGATGACCACGGCTAGACTTCAGACCTCTGGCCTTGAACCATGTAACAGCCGGGACGAACAACATTACTATTAGACTGACTCTCTCTGTATGTAGTGTATCTCCAGAGATATAAGTATTATTATGAGGTATTATAGTATGATTGTGACTCACGCATTAAGCACATTCACGTTTTAGCAGCCATAGCGGTGGGTGGTCTCCCTGTGAAGCAGGCATTAGCCCGTAGCATTGTGAGTGAGTGGGCCGCATCCCTCTAGCGCTGTTCTCAACGCAAATTGAATCGGGGGTTGATTTGAATCGCTGCAACTGCATAACCACTTATTTATTCATAGCTTCCCGTGGCCGTACATAGCGTCACATGGAAGCCTGTGTTGACGCACAGTAACCCTGCAGCATTGGGCAGTAGCAGAGCTGGCAGACACACCCCCACGCGCCGGGCCAGAGGACGCCACAGAGTCATGATTAAAGTCATGTTTCAGGAGACGTTTGATCGGGGCGAGGTCATCGGTTGGTCAGAGCGTCGGTCAGAGGTCTCAGCTAATGTGGAGTTAGCATATAACAACAGTTTGTGCATGCTACAGCGCTACAATATTAAAGCACTAGCATGCTACGTTACAAGGCTGTAACAGTGTTAGATCGCCACAGCGTCAGTATGCTACAGTGCTGAGAGAGAGAGAGAGAGAGAGAGAGAGAGAGAGAATATATATTTGTTCGGTCACAAACTGGATCAGAAATCTCCAACCATCCTTATTATTATGTATTATTATAGCTAAGCCACAACATAGCATTATAACTAAGCCACAACGTAGCATTCAGTCCCCAATGGACACAGCCTACCTGGAGGCGGCATTCTTGGCCACATTCCCGACCCCTCCAAGATAACTGAATGAACGGTAAGTCACTCTGGATAAAAGCTCATTGACCATTCACTGGTTGAATGGTCCCATTCCACCAGAACCAGGTCCCTCTAAACCACCTTCTGTTGTCCTATTGAATGTAAATGTTAGCATACAGTGGGAGCATACACAGGCACAGGAGCAGAACCAGGGTTCGAGATACGAGCAACAACAGTAGGTGGCCCCTCTTGCAGATCCATTCCAAGGGAATTTGAAGAATTGTAATTTAACCAAAATGACCGGGCACAAATAATTAGCCTCTGCTCTGATTCCAGAGCCACCGATGTCTTCTCCTTGCCTTGGGTACTGACTGTCCCTCCCTCCCTCATCACTCCCGGGCTACGGACCACCCAAACACAAGATTTATACATATTTTGAACATGGGAACTTATTAAATATTATATACAGCCTTCTAAATACTGAATAGAAATGGTTGTGATACAATGAAAATTGTCTAGCATAAGCAATCAATCAATATTATTCAGCATTTTTCATTACAAGTGTGTGGTTAGTGTTAGTGCCAAAAAGTGAGTACAAAAAACAACAGTGTATCAAATGATTCTGTAAGATTAAACGTGGCCCTCTTCGTACACCTTAAAGAACCATAGGAGGTTCCTTCTGATTCACTGGGCTTTCAATAGAACAGAGACAACAGTGTCTCTGCTGATTCAGATTGGTCGATCCTTTCTGGTTTGAAAGCGTGGGCCTGGAGGCGCCCGGCCGCCACACGGCTGATCCTCTCTGAGGAGAACATCTCCCCCGCCACATCCCCGCTGACGGGCACGGCCTCCGCCTGTCAGCGCGATGACACGCTCGGCTCTGAACCCCCGACAGACACTACAACACACCACCGCTCTGCTACCAACACGCAACCCCGGCCGCCCTGCTCTGTGTGACTGGGAGGTCCTGTAGCAGAGAGGGAACCAAACTCCTTAAGGAGCAGGAGGGTTTAGTCTGGGTCCAGGAGGGTTTAGTCTGGGTCCAGGAGGGTTTAGTCTGGGTCCAGGAGGGTTTAGTCTGGGTCTAGGAGGGTTAAGTCTGGGTCTAGGAGGGTTAAGTCTGGGTCTAGGAGGGTTTCGTCTGGGTCCAGGAGGGTTTAGTCTGGGTCTAGGAGGGTTAAGTCTGGGTCCAGGAGGGTTAAGTCTGGGTCTAGGAGGGTTTCGTCTGGGTCCAGGAGGGTTTAGTCTGGGTCCAGGAGGGTTAAGTCTGGATCCAGGAGGGTTAAGTCTGGATCCAGGAGGCCTCCAGGTTGGGCTGAGGGCGTCCGGGATCAAACCCAGTCCCTTCTGCTGGGAGTGATGCCCTCTGACCACTGAACCCAGTACCTTCTGCCCCTCCTGAGGTTCTGCTGCCCCTACTGAGGTTCTACTACTCTGTGTCATACATTAAAATACATAAATAGTCAGGGATGCCCGAAGCCTGAAGGCTTATAGGCTTGCTGCCCCTCCTGAGAGGTTCTACTGCTGCTCCTGTGAGGTTCTACTGCCCTTCCTGAGGTTCAACTGCCCCTCCTGAGGTTCTACCCACCCTCCTGAGAGTGTGGGTGGGGGGGGGGTGGACTGTGAGATTGTGAGAAGCAAAAATGATTGCGTCCTGGTGTGTGTGTGTGTGTCCTTTCCACACGTCACAGGTCCAGGTCAGGCTGACCTCTCCGCGTTCAACTCCATCATTCCGCTGCTGTGTCCTTGAGCAGGTGATGGATGGCTAGAAGCGGATTTCTCTATTTTCTCTGGCGGTACCTGAAGTTATTTTCGATGATTCCTTCCCTCTGTGGTCAGCACAATGTGAGACGGCGGGTTAAGCCTCAGCTGACTGGTGGGCAGACACAAAGAGTGACAACATTCTGCTCCTTTCTGTCGGCCTGATGCTTTATGGGTCTGACCAAAGGACAAGAGCTATGATCCTAATTCCTCAGTGATTCCAAACATTTGTCATTTGTATGCGATTGACCTACTTCTAAAATATTTTCCACAGGAGGACTGAGAGAGGATCTCATCCTGAACATAATGACCGACTGTACCAAACAAACTCATAACCCCTGATGTCCTCTGGAGCCCAAAGCCCTCCTCAATCACATGCGTCCTCAGCTAAGCAGAATTCCCCTTAACTCAAGGATAGAGATTCAGTTTGTTCTGCCTCCTACACAGTCCCCATGTGGGCTGTATCACGGTCATCATTACATTTTCACTGTCCAACCAGACCCTCTCCGATGGACCGACTAGTCTGATGTTAACAGGGGAGGGCACTGGGGTTCAAACCCATACCATCCAGGCCCCTCCATTCCCACAGCCCGAGGTTTCGAAGACGATACGGCCGTCTCCACACTCTGGTTCTCACACCTGAAGAAAAGAAATAGGCTTTTCTCTCTCCCTTTGGATTCACTCCTCTTTGATGGGTGTTCTTATGAAACCTGACCTTTGACCTGTGAGATGGGACCTCACCTCCCCCCCATCCCCGCGCCCCCCTGGACTTACTCCTCTTCCATTCACCAAGAATCTGTTTTCATTAAGTGTGGACGGGGGCTCTGAGGCCATTACCAACACACGGCCGACCCCCCGGGCCCCGCGTCCCCGACCCCCTGGGGCCCGCATTCAGACGCTCTGACACCATCAGTGCCCCCACAACACTGAGACACCAGGGAGGGAGGGGAGGAGAGGGGAGGGAAGGGAGGGGAGGTGAATAAAGAGAAGCGACGGAGAGGGGCCAGAATAGAGAGCTTAGAAAGAGGGTAGAGAGAGAGAGAGAGAGAGAGAGAGAGAGAGAGAGAGAGAGAGACCAGTTGTGTGTAAACATGTAGCGGGAGAGAGGTGTAGGGGTGTTTCTGAAACGGTGGAGCAACAAAACTCAGAGGTATATATATATATATCAGCCAGGAGATACACAGAGATATAAAAGAGAGACAGTACATCAGCCAGGAGATACACAGATATATAAAAGAGATACACTACATCAGCCAGGAGATACACAGAGATATAAAAGAGATACTATGGAAGTAAATTTGTCTCATCAGATTTTGAAAATAAAAAGCCATTGAATTTTAAGCACTGAATATTTATGCATTGAAATAACGTATCTGGATTTTTTCCCCACTGAATTAAAGCCATTGAACTTTTAGCTCTGAATATTTATGCATTGAAATAACGCATCACATTTTTTTCTTCTGAATTTAACTAAATATTCAAAGTTAAAAAATTCACTAGTCTAAATTCAGTCTAGTCTAAATACAGATTCATAATGTTATGTATTAATTTCAACTTAAATATTTTCAACGTCTCCAAATTCAACATGTCAAATTCAGCTGCAAAATTCAATGTAGGCCTACGAAATTCAGCGTTAACATCGGGGGACCCAAGAAAGAGCAATCGATCCTAGATGCTAGATCGCGATCAAGCAAGGAGAGCGAGCGGGTGCTACATCGAATTCTGTGACCCACCGAAAAGTGTGACACCAGGGGGCGCTGTTTCACATTTTCTACAACATGCACGAGTTTGAAGCGTAGACAGGCATCAGGCATGAAGTGGTTCATGTGCGGAAAACATGCATGAGCTTAAAATGTAACGTTTGTATCGTCATCGATCACTCGGAATGGGTCTATTCGTTTTGGACACCGGGCAATAGCATGTTGGCTGAAGCAAAACGGTTAATATGCCTCTGTGGCGGCATAACGAGCCGACCGTATTGCGCACTGAGTGGCATGATACAGATAAGAGGATGATATGAGATATGATAATTAAAATCAGGTTGCTGTCGGGCGCTTCTTCCCGAGGCACGCCGTGCTTCCACTGGAGCTACAGGCTGCTGCCGCTACAGTTGCCGGTGCGCAATAGGCTACTGTCGGCTCTGCGCTCTCGTGCCACAGTGGGCAGCGGGCTTCCGATCGCCCCAGACTCACACCAGTAGGCAAAGGGACCTTGGATCGCCCCAAATTGGTGCCCTAATAAATTGGGCTCATAACCCACTACAATTACCCTTACGCTGCATGCAAATCCAGCCAAGTCACTGCACTCACAAACACACACACACGCGCGCGCGCGCGCACGTGCACACGCAGATGCACACTTCACATACACGCATTAGTTCATTGTTTATTTCACAAACTGCAGTAAAAGGGTTAAAGGGTTTTTGATTAGCATTTTACAATCACATTCAATGGATAGGCCGATACGGTCCACCATCGTTGCTTCTTTCCCCACAAAAAGCTACAGTCAGGTTGATTTACCTATTATAGGCTACTGTGTAAAATGCTGTTTAGAATTAGCGTTTGTAACAAAAAAGAAAGACCCATCATCACAGCCGTTGCCGTTGGACATGGCTAAAACTTGCTCTGCACATGCCTTGCCGCATCAGAGTCAGGTATCCAACGAGTGACGCTCTTATTATTCCCGCTCGCTCTCCTTGCTTGACCGCGATCTAGCATCTGGGATCGATTGCTCTTTCTTGGGTCCCCCGATGTTAACGCTGAATTTCGTACATTGAATTTTGCAGCTGAATTTGGCGTGTTGAATTTGGGGACATTGAAAATATTTAAGTTGAAATGAATACATAGCATTATGAATCTGAATTTAGACTATATCATTTTTTTTAACTTTAAGTTAAATTCAGAAGAAAAAAAAATCTGATACGTTATTTCAATCCATAAATATTCAGAGCTAAAAATTCAATGGCTTTAATTCAGTGTCAAAAAATCCAGATACGTTATTTCAATGCATAAATATTCAGTGTTTAAAATTCAATGATTTTCATTTTCAAAATCGGATGAGACAGATTTACTTCCATAAGATACACATCAGCCAGGAGATACACAGATATGTAAAAGAGAGACAGTACATCAGCCAGGAGATACACAGAGATATAAAAGAGAGACAGTACATCAGCCAGGAGGTACACAGAGATATAAAAGAGAGACAGTACATCAGCCAGGAGGTACACAGAGATATAAAAGATAGACAGTACATCAGCCAGGAGATACACAGAGATGTAAAAGAGAGACAGTACATCAGCCAGGAGATACACAGAGATATAAAAGAGAGACAGTACATCAGCCAGGAGGTACACAGAGATATAAAAGAGAGACAGTACATCAGCCAGGAGAAACACAGATGTAAAAGAGAGACAGTACATCAGCCAGGAGGTACACAGAAATATAAAAGAGAGACACTGCATCAGCCAGGAGATACACAGAGATATAAAAGTCCCCCAAAGGCCTGAGAGGGGGTCCCCCTAAGGCCTCAGAGGGGGTCCCCCTAAGGCCTCAGAGGGGGTCCCCCTAAGGCCTGAGAGGGGGTCCCCCTAAGGCCTCAGAGGGGGTCCCCCTACCACCAGAGAGGGGGTCCCCCTAAGGCCTCAGAGGGGGTCCCCCTAAGACCGGAGAGGGGGTCCCCCTACTACCAGAGAGGGGGTCCCCCTAAGGCCTCAGAGGGGGTCCCCCTAACGCCGGAGAGAGGGTCCCCCTCTCAGGCATTCATTCATTAAACACACGCATCAAATCCACTGCTGGCCGGAAGCATCAAAACATCCAAGGCTGAGCTCGCTAGCTACACGTTTAGTAGAATAACATGACTTTGAGAGCACTGAATCTAATCCCCTTTTTATTTTAAGTATATTTCCTTCATTATTGTGTCATCCGGGGGTCATTCAAGGTCGTAAACCTTCCGTCAGACCCACCTGGTTACCAATGCCAGTGTTTACAGTATTACAGTATTACGGTATTAACTGTTATGAACAGTTTTACAGTATTACAGTGTTAACTGGTTTGAACAGTATTACAGTGTTAACTGTAATGAACAGTATTGCAGTGTTAACTGTAATGAACAGTATTGCAGTGTTAACTGTATTGAACAGTATTAAAGTATTAACTGTAATTAATAGTATTACAGTAATAACTGTAATGAACTGTTACAGTATCACAGTGTTAACTGTATTGCACAGTAATGTAGTACTACAGTATAACAGAATTAACTGTATTGAACAGTATTACAGTGTTAACTGTATTGAACTGTTTTATAGTATTACAGTATTAACTTTATTGAACAGTATTACAGTGTTAACTGTATTGAACAGTATTACAGTATTAACTGTAACTACCACCACTTGGCTCCAACATCTCTCCAGCTCCATCGCTAGTTGCTATGGTAATGGTGGTAAGATGCTGTGCACTTAGTAACGACTCGTAACCCCTCCTCATATCCAGGGAAGCTGGTGTTGCTGCCTTATGACCATCCATCTCACTCTTCTACTCAGGGTGAATATCAGATGGCATTTTTAAACAATGCAAAGCATCCCAATATTAATAATCTAATTTGACTTTATTACACCCTGGAATCCACTTCAACAGAGTGTGCTGCACTAACCACACTCGTAGTAGAACTTAAGGGCATTAAATGTACATCTGTTATATTACTATTAATCATATAATTCACAGGCTCATTAGAAGTGCATATTGTTTTATGCTAACTGTATTCTCCATTTGCCTGTTGGGGATGATTTAAACGGTAATGTTTAATATTAATGATAATCAAATCATATACCTTAAGGGCCTCCTATTGATTTGTACTAACATTATCAACAATTCATTTAAACATTCATGTTTAGTACTAATGCCTCTCATCCCGTTATTCCACGGCAGCATGTGAAAACAACTAATCTGATTTAGTATAAATTATTAATACCGTTGGGGGGGGGGGGAAATACCGTCGTTTCTGTCACATTGCTTTCCTGAAGAGAGAAAGGCCTCCCTAAGAAATATAAATCAAATGAATACAAGTGAAATCACACATAAGTTACGTGAGGGAATTTGTGCAAAAATGAGTTTTTCAATGTTGAGCTGTTTGTCAAACAAGGGGAGAGCGTTCCTCCACGGGGCGACGGCAGCACACTCCCGCCTCAGCTGAATGAGAAATCATTGTGGAGCACCCTGCAATCAGCCGCCCCTGACAGGCTGAACACGCTGATCAGCCTGCTTGTCACGGCGCCCTAGGGCCCCGGGGCCCCGCCGGCTAATCAGCCACCAGAAGGAGCTCTGTCCAGGGAGACGTCTGTCCACGCTGCCTCTCATCCAGGGAGGCAATCACACAGCCTCGCTGCCTTATCCCCCAGCCTCCCCCAAATCAAGGTGTGTGTAGGACTGTGTAGAGGGGAGGGGGGGAGGGAGAGGGGGGAGGGAGAGGGGGGGGGGGGGGAACTCTTTCCATGCTGATTTACCCTTCTTACTCGCCAGAAAGGGGATTGAGTATGAGGGAGAAGAGAGGGAGGGATGGATGCATAGATGAATAGATGAATAGATGGATGTCTAGATGATGCAAAGATGATGTATATAATCTATACATCATCTATACATCCATCTATACATCCATCTATATTACAGATGGATGTATAGATGATGTATAGATGTTGTATAGATTATGTATAGATGGATGTATATATGTTGTATAGATGATGTCTAGATGTTGTATAGATGATGTATAGATGGATGTATAGATGGATGTAAAGATGATGTCTAGATGACATATAGATGGATGTATAGAATGGCTGCATGATTCTTGATCAAATGAGAATCACAATTATCTTCAGTGCTCTTTACGTCACGATTCTCTCACGATTCATTTTCAATATAAATGTTTACTGCACTCATGTTCCTTCTATGATACAGAAGGAAACGCGACCAAAAAGAAGCTGGTTCTGATGTAGGAGCGGACACTCTGGACGACAGGAAGGGAGCGGCTTCACGAACCTGACACATGAACATGAAACCATCAGCTTACGCCGGGAGAAAAGACAGACCAACCCCGAACCTATAGCCTCATGAAGACCAGTTTATGCTCCGTCCTTCAGCAGGATATGCTGTGTATCAGGACTGTGGGTGAACCGGCTGTTACCTCCGTCCTACAACCAGGGGATTAGGACACAGATACCTCACTGTGATCGGTGATCTGTGAACTGATTTACCCGCGTACTAGCGGCGTCTAAAGTTGGCATTGGGGAGAATAAAATGTATCTCAAATTTTTCGCAAGATGTAAATCCCCTGGTCCGTGTCCAGTCCCACTCAGCAACATCATTTGTCATTGTTCTATTGACGTCTGATGGAATCACAACTAGTACGGCGTTCAACCGGAAAGGACCGTTACCCCGTAGAGCTTGAGTCTCATCGCCTCTCTCTCCAACGCTCTTCCACACCACAGAACCACAGAACAACAGAACCGGTCTGCGTCTCTCATCATCAGCAGGGTTCTATTCTGCATTCATTGTCTTTTTCTCACATCTCACTGACAGTGAGATGGTGCTCTGTGGGTATTCCCCTGGTTTTTGCGCTCTGGGTCACGCGGTGTAACACGGTACGTTCTCATTGGCTGAGGGAGATCGTAGCAGCGCTTGTTTTGATACAGCTGACGTCCCTAATGAAATGCAGCAGAATCGCTGTCAGCTAGCAATGAGTTCACAGAGTTATGAATGGAGATTTGAATACAATTAATGATGCAGCCCTCATGTATAGATGGATGGGGGGAGGATGGAAGTTAGAATAGGAAAGTGGGTGAGGAAGGAAGGAAGTGTGAAGACAGAAGAGAGGAAAGAAGGAAAGGAGGTAGGATGAAAAGAGGGAGTAAGAGGATGGATTGTTGGAGGGTGTCATCAGAGAGACGGCACCAGCCAAAAAGCGATGGCGAGCTGGGTGATTATTGAGATGAGGCGACAGGGCTCCCATCCCAGCCAGCCTCCATTCAGTTCCACTTAACACAGCTTAACGACCCTGAATGGATGAGGGGGGCCACGCTTTAGAACCAGACGTTTATAGGATCCAATTGATCGCTCCTGGAAATTGAAATGTAAGTTGAGCGTTGTGGTGGAGGTCTGGGGGAGAAGGGCAGCGAGGTGAGACCGGGGATCGGGAGAGAGGAGGAATGTGCTCCTCATTGTACTGCGAATAATGGAGGATCACAATGAGGAGCAGCGGGCCGGGGTCACGTCTCTGACGTTGAAGAGGGAGAGGGCTGAATGAAATGTCCTCAGCATCAGAGACAAACCCTTCAAACAGTGAGCTGGTGGAGGAGGAGGAGGAGGAGGAGGAGGAGGGAGGTTTATCGCTGCCTGGTCGATGTCCAACCACAGACAAATTAATTAGTAAATGAGCCGCCCAGTGTGTGGCCGACAGCTGACGAAGTCGGACTGAAACAAGCCTTTTAATTGGAGGTAATGTGAGATCCAGTCCGCCTCTAAAGTTTCATGCGGCCGGAGCCTCTCTCTCCCCTAATGGGCTTCACACTGGGCCAACACACACACCATCATAAACATGCTCAGAAAACACACACAAATACACGATCACAAACACACATGCACAGAAGACACACACCCAAACACTGTGCATGGGAACACACACCCACACAAAGGCACAGTAAAACATGGAAATGCGCCTGCATGCATAATCACCTCCATCCATTTTTCCTTACGTTGTTATTTAAGAGGAGATTTCAGCTCTGTGCTCTGGGGGCTTTAGCGCCGGCTAATGATGTGTTTTACTATACAAATAAAGACACACACACACACACACACACACACGGTCAGCCTCTGAGCGAGCAGATTGTGGCGCTCCAGCAGAATATTGACAAAGGGTTTAAGCTAATCCAGCCGGCTGCTGTAGACACCGTTTACAACATGCTGCCCCTCTGCTAGGACTCAGGACTTACAGGCTGATCTGCACCGTGTTATCATCAGCCACCCAGGGCCTAACGCCTGCTACTGACACAACACCGCAGTCAGACCCCCCAACCTCCAGACCCCCCAACCTCCAGACCCCCCAACCTCCAGACCCCCCAACCTCCAGACCCCCCAACCTCCAGACCCAGACCCCCCAACCACCAGACCCCCCAACCTCCAGACCCCCCAACCACCAGACCTCCAGACCCCCTAACCTCCAGACCTCCAGACCCCCTGACCTCCAGACCCCCCAACCTCCAGACCTCCAGACCCCCTAACCTCCAGACCTCCAGACCCCCTAACCTCCAGACCTCCAGACCCCCTAACCTCCAGACCCCCTACCCTCCAGACCTCCAGACCCCCTGACCTCCAGACCTCCAGACCCCCTAACCTCCAGACCTCCAGACCACCATAGCAATAACCCTAACAGTAAACACTGAGTTCAGCGGCACCAGGAGGCTCTCTCTGTGGCAGGCCGTATCATGTTAGGTAAACGAAGAATAGGCATGGTTCCATCCTTTGTGTTTCCCTCACAACATTAGTCAGCGATCCACCACCTGATCGATCCAGTTCCCTTGATTTAGAAGGTACACCACAGTACATAAAGGACGACACGACCGTCAGCGCGCTGGTGTTAAAGGTTAATGAGAGTGATTAGAAGCTCCTCAGGTCATGATAGAGTGGGCTGGCCGCAGGCTTCTCACTCTGGGGATGGTCGTTGTTTTTCAATCGGTTCTTTAACATGAGGCCGGATGAGTCTGGGGCTCGAGCCAATCAGAGGGAAGGCACAGCGCTACAACAACACGCTAACTCAGTTAGTGTTCTGGACGAGGGGTTGACAGACGGAAGTCCGGGAGTTTGGGGTTTATGTAAACAGGTTCTGGTTCCGAAGTCCTCCACTTCCTGCGTTGAGAACGTTCTGCTTGTCTGTGACCCGCGGCCGACGACGCTTCAGTCGGAGAACGTATTTAAGACGGCTGAGGAGATTTGTAGAAGGTTCTAATCAGAGTCGATCACCCTGAGACCAGTAGAAGAAGAAAACTCTCCAGGTATGTTCGGTAGATGCTGGGAGTAAGACCGTTATGTTATCATTGTGCACCTATTTAATGATTCTCAGTGAAAACTGGATTGTTTTACTAATATTAACAGTAAATAAATCATCGCCATGGATCTGGTTAGGAGCGACAATAAACCTTTTAATATGATAATCAGGGCAGGTGTTTCACATGCTAATAGGCCGAGTGAAACAGTCTCACACGTTTTTCATAAGTACACAAATACTTCAAGCTGCTCGATATGATTTGAGTCCTAATTGTTCGCTAATTCTCAATGATGGAAAATGATTCTGAAAATTAATTTATTGTCTGGATGAAAGAATAATTAACCACCTCCCCAGTGTGTGTGTGTGTGTGTATTTTGTGTGTGTGTGTGTGTGTGTGTGTGTGTGTGTGTGTGTGTGTGTGTGTGTGTGTAGGTTGTGTGTGTGTGTGTGTGTGTGTGTGGGGGGGGGGGGGGGGGGGGTAATCTCTGCTAATCTGCTTTTGGCAGTGACTCCAGTTGATGAAATGTGATCTGCCGTTGCCATGGCAGCCTCTCCAGAGCCATTGAATCGACGTGCATTCCAGCGCGCGGCGCTAGCACGCGGCACTAGCACGTGGAGCTAGCACGCGGTGCTAGCCTGAGCGGCATAGCGGCTGGCGGCATAAGAACGTAGCGGCCTCAGCGCTAAACGACAGCATGGCTCCCCAGACAAACCACACCTCTCCCCCCCTCCCTCCCTCCCCCCCCCTCCCTCTCTCCCCCCCCCCCCCCCACCCCCCCTCAGCCCAGAGAGGGCTGAGGAGTGTTTAACCCTCCCCAGCGCCCGGCTGGGGGGGGGGGGGGGGGGGGGCAGGGGAGGGGGGGAAGCTGGTGGGGGGTCAGGTGGTGGGGGGGGGGGGTCAGGTGGGGGTCGGGGGGGGAGGAGGCAGGTGCCAGCAACACACCCAGGCAGATGGGAGGCGGAGAGGGGGGCACAGAGAGGATCGATGGTCCACTAGTGTGTGTGTGTGTGTGTGTGTGTGGAGGCTGGGATAACTAACCCCCCTGTGGCGGGTGGCCCCCCCACCCGCCACACACACACACACACACACACACACACATATACATACACACACTTACACATGCATCCCTCACACATACACACACATTAACACATACTCTCTCCCACAAACACACACATGCACGCATGCACGCACGCACGCATGCACACACACAGAACAGGTGTGTAAACTCTGATGGAGCTTTGGAACCAGAGGAGCCTGATGACAGACAGACCTCTGATCCAGGGTTCATGACCCCTGGACGTGAGGGTCTCTGTTAGACCCCCCCATCAGAACCTTAGGGTCTCTGTTAGACCCCCCCATCAGAACCTTAGGGTCTCTGTTAGACCCCCCCATCAGAACCTTAGGGTCTCTGTTAGACCCCCCCATCAGAACCCTGGTTCATCATGTAGGGCGAGGGTCTGGTGGACGGCCCTATAGGGGAGGAGGGGGGTTGAGGTCATGGCGAGGGTCTGGTGGACGGCCCTATAGGGGAGGAGGGGGGTTGCGGTCAGGGTGAGGGTCTGGTGGACGGCCCTATAGGGGAGGAGGGGGGTTGAGGTCATGGTGATGGTCTGGTGGACGGCCCTATAGGGGAGGAGGGGGGTTGAGGTCATGGCGAGGGTCTGGTGGACGGCCCTATAGGGGAGGAGGGGGGTTGAGGTCATGGTGAGGGTCTGGTGGACGGCCCTATAGGGGAGGAGGGGGGTTGAGGTCATGGTGAGGGTCTGGTGGACGGCCCTATAGGGGAGGAGGGGGGTTGAGGTCATGGCGAGGGTCTGGTGGACGGCCCTATAGGGGAGGAGGGGGGGCGAGGTCATGGCGAGGGTCTGGTGGGTCTTGTGTTTCAGTACTCAGTAGTAACGTTAGGATTCTTGTGGGAGTGTTTTTGTAGTTCTTGGTTGTTGTTGTCTCCATCTTCTGTAGTTCTTGAGATCCCAGGGCTAACGGGCTAACGGGCTAACGGGCTAACGAGCTAACGGGCTAACGGGCTAGCTCTTTCAGAGGTAAATAGAGGCTTGTTTTGTTCCAATCGCTCACGGCAACAGACACAGGGAAGCAGCACAGCTTTTATGGGCTGTATTTTAAAATTGGGATCAAAAGGTTTAAGCTAATTAACAAACTCAATAAGAATCCCTGAAGCCATAGGTAACAAGACTCTCTCTCTCTCCCTCTCCCTCTCTCTCTCTCTCTCACTTCATCATTCTCTCGCTCACCCTTTCTCTCTCTCTCTCTCCCTCTCTCTCCCTCTCCCTCTCTCTCTCTCACTTCATCATTCTCTCGCTCACCCTTTCTCTCTCTCTGTCTCTCTCTCTCTCTCTCTCTCTCTCTCTCTCTCCATCTGTTGCTCTCTCTTTCGTTCCTCATTTGTTTTAATTCATCACTCTCTCCTCCTTTATTTCCTGCTTCTCTGTTTCTATTTTGTATGCATGGCCATTTCATTTAACTGTTACCCCATTATCTTTAATGTGTGTGTGTGTGTGTGTGTGTGTGTGTGTGTGTGTGTATACACAGATGCGTACCATTTGATGATTACCCGTCTGTAAACACAGATCGCTTTGCAGAATCCGAGCTGAAATACGATCAAATGACCTCTAGAATTACCATTCCAATTAACGGCTCTGCGGGCCACGAAGCACACACACACACACACACACACACACACACACACACACACACACACACACACACACACAGTGACACATACACACACACACACACACACACAGTGACACATACACACACACACACATACACACACACACCAAGTGGCCTTCAGCATCATGTGCTGTTGCACAAAGCCAGTGAATACCGGGATAGGTCATTAAGGAGCAGGTAGGGGTTAGACAGTACAGCATCCCGGTAAAGACTGTCACGGGGAACGACTCCAACGGGCCATGGATCTGAGAACACATGGCCCGGTCGCCATGACACCAGAGCCGTCAATCAACCAGCTTTTACAAAGCAAGAGCACTCAAATCAGACTTTGACGTGAAACCGCAGACGGATGGAGAGACAGATGAACAGATAGATGGACGGACAAACCTGCCTTATTGATCACTGAGGAAAGTGAAAATAGAAACCACAATTTCAATGAATGCTTGTTGTTTTGCAAAGTAAAAGTTCAGCACCACTGTGGTCATTGAACCCCGTCTACTGTGGACCACAGGTCTGTGTGGGGCCAGGACCAGCGGTCCAGTGTGGACTACAGGTCTGTGTGGGGCCAGGAGCAGCGGTCCAGTGTGGACTACAGGTCTGTGTGGGGCCAGGAGCAGCGGTCCAGTGTGGACTACAGGTCTGTGTGGGGCCAGGAGCAGCGGTCCAGTGTGGACTACAGGTCTGTGTGGGGCCAGGAGCAGCGGTCCAGTGTGGTGTGTCCTCCGGTGTTTATGAACGAGGAGCAGAGGAGCTATTAGCCTCACAAGACGGACTGCCTTGTTTATTGGGGCGGTCGGCGAGCAGCATATGCTCGGAGCAGACCTTTACGCCGCCGCCGTCGTACACGCTGCAGCGCGATACGAAAACACCATCTGGCCTGCTAGCGGCCGCGGCTAGGCTACGTTAGCCGGGCGGCTCAGGACCCCGCTGTGTCATGAGATTAGCTGGCGGGAGCTAGCGCGGCACTATTAGCCCCTCGGGGCAGGGATTAAGGATGTTCATTATGATGTGTGACTGAACACAGAGCCCCCTCCAGAGCATTACCGGGTTAGCCCTAGTTAGCCTCACCACCTGCATTAGGGGGTTATTACCTGGTTACCAGCTGAGAGAGAGAGAGAGAGAGAGAGAGAGAGAGAGAGAGAGAGAGAGAGAGAGAGAGCGGGGGGGAGGGGGGGAGAGGAAGAGAGAGAGGTAGAAATAGAGAGAGAGAGGTAAAAATAGAGAGAGAGAGGTAGAAATAGAGAGAGAGAGGTAAAAATAAAGAGAGAGAGGTAGAAATAGAGAGAGAGAGGGGTAGGGAAAGAGAGAGCGAGCCGGTGATCAGAGAGAGGAAGAGGAGGAGACAGAGGAAGGGGACCTTCATTGAATAAAGCCCACATCTGTTGCCCTCCATCAGGGATACGGTCACTAACGACAACC
>NC_140278.1:19721051-19728551 GCF_964030765.1 Micromesistius poutassou
GGATCTGAGAACACATGGCCCGGTCGCCATGACACCAGAGCCGTCAATCAACCAGCTTTTACAAAGCAAGAGCACTCAAATCAGACTTTGACGTGAAACCGCAGACGGATGGAGAGACAGATGAATAGATAGACGGATAGATGGACGGACAAACCCGCCTTATTGATCACTGAGGAAAGTGAAAATAGAAACCACAATTTCAATGAATGCTTGTTGTTTTGCAAAGTAAAAGTCCAGCACCACTGTGGTCATTGAACCCTGTCTACTGTGGACTACAGGTCTGTGTGTGGGACCAGGAGCAGCGGTCCAGTGTGGACTACAGGTCTGTGTGTGGGGCCAGGAGCAGCGGTCCAGTGTGGACTACAGGTCTGTGTGTGGGCCAGGAGCAGCGGTCCAGTGTGGACTACAGGTCTGTGTGGGGGCCAGGAGCAGCGGTCCAGTGAAGGTCCTCTACTGTGGACTACAGGTCTGTGTGGGGCCAGAGCAGCGGTCCAGTGTGGACTACAGGTCTGTGTGGGGCCAGGAGCAGCGGTCCAGTGTGGTGTGTCCTCCGGTGTTTATGAACGAGGAGCAGAGGAGCTATTAGCCTCACAAGACGGACTGCCTTGTTTATTGGGGCGGTCGGCGAGCAGCATATGCTCAGAGCAGACCTTTACGCCGCCGTCGTACACGCTGCAGCGCGATACGAAAAACACCATCTGGCCTGCTAGCGGCCGCGGCTAGGCTACGTTAGCCGGGCGGCTCAGGACCCCGCTGTGTCATGAGATTAGCTGGCGGGAGCTAGCGCGGCACTATTAGCCCCTCGGGGCAGGGATTAAGGATGTTCATTATGATGTGTGACTGAACACAGAGCCCCCTCCAGAGCATTACCGGGTTAGCCCTAGTTAGCCTCACCAGCTGCATTAGGGGGTTATTACCTGGTTACCAGCTGAGAGAGAGAGAGAGAGAGAGAGAGAGAGAGAGAGAGAGAGAGAGAGAGAGAGAGAGAGAGAGAGAGAGAGAGAGAGAGGGGGTGGGGGGGGAGAGGAAGAGAGAGAGGTAGAAATAGAGAGAGAGAGGTAAAAATAGAGAGAGAGAGATAGAATAGAGAGAGAGAGGTAGAGAATAGAGAGAGAGAGAGGTAGGGAAAGAGAGCGAGCCGTGATCAGAGAGAGGAAGAGGAGGAGACAGAGGAAGGGGACCTTCATTGAATAAAGCCCACATCTGTTGCCCTCCATCAGGGATATACGGTCACTAACGACAACCAGCGCGGGCCGGGCGGAGAGAGGCCCGCGAAGAGCGGACACACAGAGCAGAGCAGAGCCGCCGGGCGGCCCGAGGGCTTCTGGGTAATCGCTCAGGGTTTCACTAGTCGTGTTGTTAAGTGTGTGTGTGTGTGTGTGTGTGTGTGTGTGTGTGTGTGTGTGTGTGTGTGAAGTTGTTGGTGTGTGTGTGTGTGTGTGTGTGTATGAAGTTGATGGTGTGTGTGTGTGTGTATGTGTTTGTAAAGTTGTTGGTTGTGTGTGTGTGTGTGTGTGTGTGTGTGTGTGTGTGTGTGTGTAAGTGCGTGTGAAGTTTGTGTGTCCTTGCTTCCTCTACTGTTGTTCTTCTCCACAAAAGATCAAAGTGCACATTGGCCTAAAATATGATATAATCATATATAACCTTTATCTATAGAGGATATATAATAATATATGATATAATATATAATATAACCTTTATCTATAGAGGTATACAATCATATATGATATAATCATATAATATAACCTTTATCTATAGATGATATATAATAATATATGATATAATATATAATAGACCTTTATCTATAGAGGATATACAATAATATATGATATAATATATAATATAACCTTTATCTATAGAGGATATATAATAATATATGATATAATATATAATATAACCTTTATCTATAGAGGATATATAATAATATATGATATAATATATAGTATAACCTTTATCTATAGAGATATATGATATAATATATAATATAACCTTTACCTATAGAGGATATACAATAATATATGATATAATATATAATATAACCTTTATCTATAGAGGATATATAATAATATATGATATAATATATAATATAACCTTTATCTATAGAGGATATACAATAATATATGATATAATATATAATATAACCTTTATCTATAGAGGATATATAATAATATATGATATAATATATAATATAACCTTTATCTATAGAGGATATATAATAATATATGATATAATATATAATATAACCTTTATCTATAGAGGATATATAATAATATATGATATAATATATAATATAACCTTTATCTATAGAGGATATATAATAATATATGATATAATATATAATACATTGTTTATCTATAGAGGATATACAATAACACATGATATAATATATAATATATTATTTATCTATAGAGGATATACAATAATATATTATATAATATATTATATAACCTTTAGCTATAGAGGATAGATTATAATATATGAGATTATATATTATATAAGCTTTATGTATAAAGGATGGATAATAATATGTGACGTAATATGTTTGTGTGTGTGTGTGTGTTTGTTTTAGATGTGTGTCGGTGCGTCATGTGTATGTGTGTGTTTTGTCCATTAACATGAGGATAGATTATATCTTTTGATTATATATTTTGTCCATTAACATGAGGATGAGATACTACAGTACAAAGTCTTCATTTGAGCATATTTGATCCTTACATTCGTTGTATACGTTAAAGGTATTGTTTGATTGGTTTTTTGTATCAGAGCTCTTATTGTCTTCACTGCTCACCAACCCACCGTGGCAGGCTGCTCTCTGAAAAAGACCATAATACAACACTCTGACCCTCAGACCAGACCACCTAACCCTAACCCTAACCCTAACAGACCATAATACAACCCCCTCAGACCAGACCACCTAACCCTAACCCTAACAGACCATAATACAACCCCCTCAGACCAGACCACCTAACCCTAACCCTAACCCTAACCCTGACCCTAACAGACCATAATACAACCCCTTCAGACCAGACCACCTAACCCTAACCCTAACCCTAACAGACCATAATACAACCCCTCTCTGACCCTCAGACCAGACCACCTAACCCTAACAGACCATAATACAACCCCCTCTCTGACCCTCAGACCAGACCACCTAACCCTAACCCTAACAGATCATCATACAACGCTCTGACCCTCAGACCAGCAGGGGAGGCGTGAAAACAGTTATAGTTCCCCCTTCAACAGACGGGGACAGAGTTTCCTCCTCACCAGTCTGACAAGGACAGGAGGATACAAGGACAGGAGGATACAAGGACAGGAGGATACAAGGACAGGAGGAGGACAGGAGGAGGAGAGGAGGACAGGAGGATACAAGGACAGGAGGAGGACAGGAGGATACAAGGACAGGAGGAGGACAGGAGGACAGGAGGAGGACAGGAGGACAGGAGGAGGACAGGAGGACAGGAGGAGGACAGGAGGACAGGAGGAGGACAGTGAGGACATGAGGACAGGAGGACAGGAGGGGGTGTGGATCCCTCCTCCAGGGGGTTAGGAGTGGATTGGGTCCATCATGGACATAGTAGAAGCAGTACAGGCCAACCTTTAAGGCATTAAAGATTGGACAACTGGTTTGTCCGGTCCTGATCACCAACAAACATCAACCCGAACCCAACCCCACAGCAGCCAGTCTGCTGATAGGATCTGATGACAGCTTGGGCCATCCTATCCCTAAAGAAGATGTCTTATGACAGCTTGGGCCATCCTATCCCTAAACAGGATGTCTTATGACAGCTTCGGCCATCCTATCCCTAAACAGGATGTCTTATGACAGCATGGCCTCGCCCTAAACAGGATGTCTTATGACAGCATGGCCTCGCCCTAAAGAGGATGTCTTACGACAGCATAGCCTCGGCCATCCTGGCCCTAGTGAGGTCGTCTTACTGGTTACGTTGGGAGAGTTGAGGGGGCTGGGAGTTAAAGCATTTCATGTCCATCAATGCCTTGGTCCTGTGGTTCTCTGCATTGAAACCAAATCTCACAGGGGCTTTTACCGCAGACAGACCAGCATCCACCCCGCCCCCCCCCCCCCCCCCCCCCCACAGCAGGACACACCCCACCGCCTACGCAGACCTGTAATTGGTCAATAAGCCGTCAGTTACTTTAAATCAAGCCCAAGGACGCCTGTGCCATCGGTTCAATTGGTGCCAAGTGATGTCAGTCAGCACATGGGTGGAATCAACTGGCTCTCATTACACCAAATAAGAAGCAGTCATCTCATTAGAGCCAATCAGCCAATCATGATTGGCATAACAAGAGTTCAGGTTGGAGTGTGCAGCAGATGTCGGGGTGAATATGAAAAGATTAATATTCCCACACAGTGGAGGGAGTCGGGATCGGTCGGAGTTTAGGGAATCCTACAAATGTGTCTTAATCAACTGCAAGAGGCCCAGGGAGGAAGGAAGGGAGGAAGGGAGGGAGAGAGGGTGGGAGGGAGGGAGGAACAGAGGGTGGGAGGGAGGGAGGAACAGAGGGTGGGAGAGGGAGGGAGGGAGGGAGAGAGGACGGGAGGGAGGGAGGGAGGGAGGGAGGAAGGGAGGGAGGGAGGGAGGGAAGGACGATGCAGGAGTAAAGGAAATGAAAAGGACAAGAAATCACAGGGGAGATTGATTAAATGACATTGATGAAGTACTTTGAGTATTAAGTAGATAAAGTAATTGATTATTTAATAACTCCTGGCCTGGGAGGGGGGTGGGGTGAATGAGCTCAATGAGACATGATGATGCATGTCTGCCATCAGTCAGAGGAGACGTTGGGACAGCTCTGGTTTAAAGCTGAGCACAGGATGTCTGCTAAAGCCAACGACAACGCAACTACACAACTACACAACACAGCGAGACTGTAGAGCCAAACGACAACCCAACTACACAACACAGCGAGACTGTAGAGCCAAACGACAACCCAACTACACAACACAGCGAGACGGTAGAGCCAAACGACAACCCAACTACACAACTACACACTACAGCGGGACTGAAGAGCCAAACGACAACCCAACTACACAACTACACATCACAGTGGGGGGACGTCTCCTGAGGATGTGTTCAGGAGTGCTGGGATGAGCAGCTGGACTTCCTCACCACTGGCCCCGTGTCGTCCAATCAGAGGTTGGCTGGGACAGATATCACTATCTATTTTCCCCATATTCTATGATTGACCGGGTCCCGACCGGGTCCAGACCGGGTCCTGGACCGGGTCCTGGACCGGGGTGTTGTGGACTGGTGTCCTGCTGCTGACACCACTCTATATCATTATTTATTACATCAGCACTGACATGTAGCGCTATGGAGAGATTTGTAGCATTTCTCCAAACTGAAGGACATGTTGAAATAAAGTCAGCCTAGGACAGGAAAGCCATTATGAGTATATATATATATATATATATATATATATATATATATATATATATATATGGCTGTATCCACATTCCCCCTTTCGAGCAATATCCAGGACCCAATCTAATCAAATACAGTTTAATCAAATGTATTCTTATCTAATGTAATCTATTTTCTGGTTCTTTTAATGAAAGTTGAAGTGCTTGATTTATGTACTAATAACAAGAAAAGGGGGAATATTTAACTACAGCAAATGACACTTAATGAAGCTGTAAATTATGGACTGGTAATTTATCTTGGCATTCTCCTGGTGTTCCTCCAACTCGGACTGTTCTCCCCCCTGGTGTTGGTTCTCTCCCCTAGTGTTGGTTCTCTCCCCCCTGGTGTTGGTTCTCTCCCCTAGTGTTGGTTCTCTCCCCTGGTGTTGGTTCTCCCCCCTGGTGTTGGTTCTCTCCCCTAGTGTTGGTTCTCTCCCCTAGTGTTGGTTCTCTCCCCTGGTGTTGGTTCTCCCCCCTGGTGTTGGTTCTCTCCCCTGGTGTTGGTTCTCCCCCCTGGTGTTGGTTCTCCCCCCTGGTGTTGGTTCTCTCCCCCCTGGTGTTGGTTCTCTCCCCCCTGGTGTTGGTTCTCTCCCCCCTGGTGTTGGTTCTCTCCCCTAGTGTTGGTTCTCTCCCCTGGTGTTGGTTCTCTCCCCCCTGGTGTTGGTTCTCTCCCCCCTGGTGTTGGTTCTCTCCCCCCTGGTGTTGGTTCTCTCTCCCCTGGTGTTGGTTCTCTCCCCCCTGGTGTTGGTTCTCTCCCCTGGTGTTGGTTCTCTCCCCTGGTGTTGGTTCTCTCTCCCCTGGTGTTGGTTCTCTCCCCTGGTGTTGGTTCTCTCCCCCCTGGTGTTGGTTCTCTCCCCCTGGTGTTGGTTCTCTCCCCTGATGTTGGTTCTCTCCCCTGATGTTGGTTCTCTCCCCTAGAGTTGGTTCTCCCCCCTGGTGTTGGTTCTCTCCCCTGGTGTTGGTTCTCCCCCCTGGTGTTGGTTCTCCCCCCTGGTGTTGGTTCTCTCTCCCCTGGTGTTGGTTCTCTCTCCCCTGGTGTTGGTTCTCTCTCCCCTGGTGTTGGTTCTCCCCCCTGGTGTTGGTTCCCCCCCCTGGTGTTGGTTCTCTCTCCCCTGGTGTTGGTTCTCTCTCCCCTGGTGTTGGTTCTCTCCCCCCTGGTGTTGGTTCTCTCCCCTGGTGTTGGTTCTCTCTCCCCTGGTGTTGGTTCTCTCCTCTGGTGTTGGTTCTCTCCCCCCTAGTGTTGGTTCTCTCCCCTGGTGTTGGTTCTCTCTCCCCTGGTGTTGGTTCTCTCTCCCCTGGTGTTGGTTCTCCCCCCTGGTGTTGGTTCTCCCCCCTGGTGTTGGTTCTCTCCCCCCTGGTGTTGGTTCTCTCCCCCCTGGTGTTGGTTCTCTCCCCCCTGGTGTTGGTTCTCTCCCCTAGTGTTGGTTCTCTCCCCTGGTGTTGGTTCTCTCCCCCCTGGTGTTGGTTCTCTCCCCCCTGGTGTTGGTTCTCTCCCCCCTGGTGTTGGTTCTCTCTCCCCTGGTGTTGGTTCTCTCCCCCCTGGTGTTGGTTCTCTCCCCTGGTGTTGGTTCTCTCCCCTGGTGTTGGTTCTCTCTCCCCTGGTGTTGGTTCTCTCCCCTGGTGTTGGTTCTCTCCCCCCTGGTGTTGGTTCTCTCCCCCTGGTGTTGGTTCTCTCCCCTGATGTTGGTTCTCTCCCCTGATGTTGGTTCTCTCCCCTAGAGTTGGTTCTCCCCCCTGGTGTTGGTTCTCTCCCCTGGTGTTGGTTCTCCCCCCTGGTGTTGGTTCTCCCCCCTGGTGTTGGTTCTCTCTCCCCTGGTGTTGGTTCTCTCTCCCCTGGTGTTGGTTCTCTCTCCCCTGGTGTTGGTTCTCCCCCCTGGTGTTGGTTCCCCCCCCTGGTGTTGGTTCTCTCTCCCCTGGTGTTGGTTCTCCCCCCTGGTGTTGGTTCTCTCTCCCCTGGTGTTGGTTCTCTCCCCTGGTGTTGGTTCTCTCCCCCCTGGTGTTGGTTCTCTCCCCTGGTGTTGGTTCTCTCCCCCCCTGGTGTTGGTTCTCTCCCCCTGGTGTTGGTTCTCTCC
>NC_140278.1:19738551-19794198 GCF_964030765.1 Micromesistius poutassou
AACAAAAAGCTGTAGTGCCTGGTGACGCAGTAGTTCCTCTCCGCCGAAGTCAGGGAGCGACCAAAATACGACACGGCTGCGCTCTCCTCCCCGTACCTCTAGGGAAGAAGAACCAGAACCCACACTCCTGGCCTCCAGTACAGACAAAGAAGAGCTGCTGGGTCGAGTGGAGGCAGCGGTGCAGGTGCATTCCAGTCAAACAACCGGCCAATGTTGTCCTGCGGGGGAGTGGGGTGGTGATGGCACCAAAGAATGAGGCGGTGCTACTAAGACGCCAGACCCAGGGCGCTCCTCAACATCATTGCCATCCTTCAGCTGAGCATCGAGGGTCCGGCCTCATCCCCTCTCCAGCACTCCTGGAGGTCTCCTCAGCATATTTGACCCTTTCAGTATGACTAATTAATTACATTATTCAGACATATCCACATTCTATACACAATGTTCATCCTGCAGACTGACATACAGGTATCAGAAGTGGAGTAATGGTGTCCAAACGTACAATGACCGTATTATTGGTGGCTTACATTCCTAGCTCCAGGTATAGACTAAGATATAATATATTTATCTGCCCTTGTGTGTCTCATGTCCTACCGTTCACTACATTTCTCTAAACACTGGATGCCTTGTTACACACGATGTAACATTGTAGGTGGGTGCCATGGAAGGTGGTATTAAACTTCCCAATCACAACACAAGGAGCCATGCTTAACTAAATCTTGAAGCCATAACTGCAGATGATTATAATTATTCATGCATTAAATGTGGACATAATCCACCTGTAGTGGTAATAGATCTAGACAAAAAGGGTGTTTTTAACATGCCAGGCAAGAGCATTGGCTTTAAATGTATGTGCACACGTTTTATGCAAATGGTACATTTGTCCCTTACTCTACTTCAATACAATATTACAACTTTTACAGTAAGTGAGATCTATGAGTCCCAGATCGATGCAGTCGTCGACATCCAGGATTTCCTGAATGCCTTTTCTTCGGAGCTAATTACACTTGACTTTTACCCAAGTGAGTAATCAGGGCAATATCTGATTTTATTTAGAATACTGAATAATTGCTTCCGGTCAAAAGGACTAAATAGACTGAATAGTCAATTTGACTGCTAGCAAATAAAAGAAAATCTAGCAAAACTCTCAACTAAGTGTCAGCATTGCCCTTTCATGACTTCTGTGGCTTTTCATGCCCAAAGAAAAAAAGTTACATGAGGTACGATAAATAGTAATTCTTTAGACTAATCACAATAAACCTTTCCAGACCCTCGGTCCACCTTCAGGTAAACTACATGTTGATAAAACATGATATTTTGATATTAGTGTCCTGCCTTGTAGCCTAGGGTAATTGTAACACCTGAATAACTCACATCAGTTGCCTTTATGTAGTCTACTAATAAAACCTAAAATACCTTATAATTGTTGTAAAAAAGCTTTGATACTTGTGTTAATTGGTAAGCAAAAGTAAATGTCCCAGTTCTACTGTGTTTCTTCAATCTAAACTATCCAGGCCAAAGTCTGGCTTTCCTATGGGGCCCTGAGACCGGGGTCTCTGGGGGCCCTTAGACCGGGGTCTATGGGGGCCCTGAGACCGGGGTCTATGGGGCCCTGAGACCGGGGTCTATGGGGCCCTGAGACCGGGGTCTATGGGGCCCTGAGACCGGGGTCTATGGGGCCCTGAGAACAGGGTCTCTGGGGGCCCTATACCGGGGTCTATGGGGCCCTATACCAGGGTCTCTGGGGCCCTGAGACCGGGGCCTCTGGGGCCCCTATACTGGGGCCCTGATACTTGGGTCTCTGGGGCCCCTATACCAGGGTTGTTCCGGCTCCAAGACCTGAGCCTCTGGGGCCCCTATACCCGGGACTCTGGGGCCCTGAGACCATGATAATAGCTACCTTGTTTTCTGGATGGAAGGGTTTCTGTCAGCCTCTGCAGCCTACTGTCATCACACTGTTCATTGGACTGCACTGAGTGGGGAGATGTTTTGACTTGCCTTTGCCTGGTCCATTGTGTGTCTGGCATTTCCATACTTCATCAGATTGGTTCTAAAATGTTTTCATTGTTCGTTGCTTTTTATTCATTGTTCCGATAAAGCTGAGATTTGATGATTTGAGATTTGATGAAATAACCGTTGTGACGTTTGGACCTAAAGAGAATCATTCAGTACCATGACAACACGTCGGCAGCTGCTCTGTCTGCACCGTTTTAGGAATAAGGTGTGTGTTTCAGCATTAGACTCCGGAGTCGTACTTCACACTCATCAGGTTTGTTTGCCGTGTACAGAGGGAAGCAACAGAGAGCTGTTGTAGGGAGCAGTTGTTGGTGATATTCTCCCCACGTCACTTGGCAGTTTGGTATAAGTCGTTGAAATAGCTCTGATATCGGGGAAATGTGTTTGTCTCTGCATGTCATTTTTCCTTACGTTGCCTGGAGTAAGGTGTGACGGTGGCTAATGAGGCGGAATTAGTCACTTTTTTTCTTTGCTCTATTCAACCCCCTCCACCCTCCTTCAGAGAGGAGAAGCAGAGGAAGTCTTTCACCAACAAATGTACATCCTCCCTCAAAGAGCTGAGGGAGGAAGAACCAGCATCTGTGGCACAGACCTCTAATGAGGCCCTCCAATCGTCTGGCTCATATGGCTCATATTTGTTCGACACATAATTCAAGCCTTCTGATTGGTTGGACTGAGAGGATTGACAGTAATCCAGCCCATTGGGTGTGCTGTCCCTATCGCGTCCAGACAGCCACTGATTGGTGCTTTTAATCATGGAACACGATATGCGCTGCTACGATTGGCAACAAATAGAGAACCATTTAATTGCCATTTAATCAATTTGGTTTGTTGAAAAGTCCTGCAGCCATTCTCCAAAACTATTATTTTTATTTAAAACGTGGCTGCCTAAAAATGATTAGAAATAATAATGTAGACAAAGTGCAGTGAAGGGAAACATGATTTATATGAAGAGGAACAGCCTCCTCATATATAAATATATATATATATATATATATATATATATATATATATATATATATATATATGTGTGTATAGTATATACATTTGTTTGTATATATACGTATATATATATATATATATACATACAGTATATAATATATCTGTTTCTCTTGGTCCCACTTCCAAGAAGTCGTCACAGCTGAAGTAATATCACGAAGGCCTGATACTAAAACTGTAGCGTTAGTTTCCTGATACTAAAACTGTAGCGTTAGTTTCCTGATACTAAAACAGTAGCATTAGTTTCTTGATACTAAAACTGTAGCGTTAGTTTCTTGATACTAAAACAGTAGCGTTAGTTTCTTGATACTAAAACAGTAGCGTTAGTTTCTTGATACTAAAACAGTAGCGTTAGTTTCTTGATACTAAAACTAGTGTTTGTTTCGCCCTCATTTCGATAAAGCAGTTTCAGGCCTCGCTGCCAGATGTACAGTAAAATAAATATTTATTTTATATATATATATATATATGCCTTCATAACACTGACTCATCAGATAATCATCACTTTATCCGTCAGACACAATTAACCCTTAAGTGGCAACAAATTGCTCATGATCCTTTTAGTCGATTCAAAATTTAAAATGGAAATGAAATATTTTTGTTTAACAAGTAAGCTCATTTTCAGCCATGTTTTTCAGAGATCTGTTCACCAAAGCATTCACACATGTTTACTTTAACCATTAAAAAGAGACTTCAGGTCAACTTCTAAAAGCTTTTGTGATTACTTCACTAAGACAACACAAGACTGAAGGCCCCGTTGTAACAGACCACCGGTCCAAAGGTCCAGTAGGCTGAAGGCCCCGTTGTAACACCTCAGACCACTGGTCCACTGGTCCAGTAGGCTGAAGGCCCCGTTGTAACACCTCAGACCACTGGTCCACTGTTTAACCCCTACTGACTGGGGTTGAGCAATGGCGTGTCTCTGTACTGTCTAACCCCTACTGACTGGGTTTGAGGGGTGGCGTGTCTCTGTACTGTCTAACCCCTACTGACTGGGGTTGAGCAGTGGCGTGTCTCTGTACTGTCTAACCCCTACTAACTGGGGTTGAGCAGTGGCGTGTCCCTGTACTGTCTGTGGTGTGTCTCTGTATTCGCTGTCTAACCCCTATGTCTCTGTATTCGCTATCTAACCCCTACTGACTGGGTTTGAGGGGTGGCGTGTTTCTGTACTCTCTAACCCCTACTGACTGGGTTTGAGGGGTGGCGTGTCCCTGTACTGTCTAACCCCTACTGACTGGGTTTGAGGGGTGGCGTGTCCCTGTACTGTCTAACCCCTACTGACTGGGTTTGAGGGGTGGCGTGTCTCTGTACTGTCTAACCCCTACTGACTGGGTTTGAGGGGTGGCGTGTCTCTGTACTGTCTAACCCCTACTGACTGGGGTTGAGGGGTGGCGTGTCTCTGTACTGTCTAACCCCTACTGACTGGGTTTGAGGGGTGTCCGTCAGTGTAGAGACCAGACCAGTCAGGTAACTGCTGAATATTCATGACCCAGATCAGATTTACTACACAGACCTTCTCTTGTGAGTTATGAACCCCGCTGTCCCACCGCACCCTGCACAACGACCCAATGATCTCACAGAAATATATTCAGACCAGCGTTATACATATGCACTCCATGTCCTACTGAGCTGTATACCGGCTGTATTATGATGGTCTTTTATTATGTAGGCTTTCTGTTCTGCTTGCAGGGGCTCACTATAGCCTCCAGGGACACGACCACGGTCTCTCTAGAACCAGTATTGAAGGGTCTCTCTAGGACCAGAGTCTCTCTAGGACCAGGTCTATAGGGTCTAGAGGACCAGGTCTATAGGGTCTCTAGAGGACCAGGTCTATAGGGTCTAGAGGACCAGGTCTATAGGGTCTCTAGAGGACCAGGTCTATAGGGTCTCTAGAGGACCAGGTCTATAGGGTCTAGAGGACCAGGTCTATAGGGTCTAGAGGACCAGGTCTATAGGGTCTCTAGAGGACCAGGTCTATAGGGTCTAGAGGACCAGGTCTATAGGGTCTTTAGAGGACCAGGTCTATAGGGTCTTTAGAGGACCAGGTCTATAGGGTCTCTAGAGGACCATGTCTATACGGGTCTTTAGAGGACCATGTCTATAGGGTCTCTCGAGGACCAGGTCTATAGGGTCTCTAGAGGACCAGGTCTATAGGGTCTTTAGAGGACCAGGTCTATAGGGTCTAGAGGACCAGGTCTATAGGGTCTAGAGGACCAGGTCTATAGGGTCTAGAGGACCAGGTCTATAGGGTCTCTAGAGGACCATGTCTATAGGGTCTCTAGAGGACCAGGTCTATAGGGTCTCTAGAGGACCAGGTCTATAGGGTCTAGAGGACCAGGTCTATAGGGTCTTTAGAGGACCAGGTCTATAGGGTCTAGAGGACCAGGTCTATAGGGTCTTTAGAGGACCAGGTCTATAGGGTCTTTAGAGGACCAGGTCTATAGGGTCTAGAGGACCAGGTCTATAGGGTCTTTAGAGGACCAGGTCTATAGGGTCTAGAGGACCAGGTCTATAGGGTCTTTAGAGGACCAGGTCTATAGGGTCTCTCTAGGACCAGGTCTATAGGGTCTCTAGAGGACCAGGTCTATAGGGTCTAGAGGACCAGGTCTATAGGGTCTAGAGGACCAGGTCTATAGGGTCTCTAGAGGACCAGGTCTATAGGGTCTAGAGGACCAGGTCTATAGGGTCTAGAGGACCAGGTCTATAGGGTCTTTAGAGGACCAGGTCTATAGGGTCTTTAGAGGACCATGTCTATAGGGTCTTTAGAGGACCAGGTCTATAGGGTCTTTAGAGGACCAGGTCTATAGGGTCTCTAGAGGACCAGGTCTATAGGGTCTAGAGGACCAGGTCTATAGGGTCTAGAGGACCAGGTCTATAGGGTCTAGAGGACCAGGTCTAAAGGGTCTAGAGGACCAGGTCTATAGGGTCTAGAGGACCAGGTCTATAGGGTCTTTAGAGGACCATGTCTATAGGGTCTTTAGAGGACCATGTCTATAGGGTCTCTAGAGGACCAGGTCTATAGGGTCTCAACGCATACAAGCAACAAAATCGCTCCAAAAAAAGTGTTGTGTGAAGATTGAATCAACGTGAGTGTGGCTCAGAGACTCAACACAAGCTGCTGAGATGTGTCTGTGTTTCTGAAGCAAACTAATAGAGCTGGGCTGTTTCCAATGATCCTAGTACAAATACTCAATATCATAAAACACATAAAATATGTGTTTACCAATATTCACAAACTTGAATGCTTTTGGTGGAAATGAAAAAAAACAAAAAAACATTTGTGTTGTGACCCAGAAATGAAGGTAGGCGTAATTCCCAAAGCACATAGGACCAAACCGCGAGTGTGAATTTAACATCTGCATTTCTGCACATGTTTGCACTTCCTCAGTGCAATGTATTCTAGGTAGAAACAATATCTGCCCTATATTTATACAATATTGATGTTATATTTCATATCGCCATGGGGCAGAAAAGCTCTTTGCTCGGTAATAACACTGTGATGATCTCTAAGTGTTTGAGTTAAAATATACTGACGCATCAGTCTCAATGGCTTGTATCTTCAGTAAACATTAAAGCTAATTCAAAGTCTCAGTCTCCGCTGTTGTCTGAACAACTGGCATTTAAAGAGAAGGTTGAGGCGTTATTTAGCTGTGGGAGCAGAATGATTGAGTATATTTACAGTAGCGTGAATGTAAATAGGAAAGATAGTCGAATAGTTGGAGTGTTTCTTTTGAAGGTATTTGTACTGCCATGGTGAGTGTTTCTTTTGAGGGTATTTGTTCTGCCATGGTGAGAGTTTCATTTGAAGGTATTTGTACTGCCATGGTGAGAGTTTAGGTTCCATCCCCACCTGTAAACCTGTTGATGAAGAAGGCTTGTCCGTTAGTCTAAACTCAGTGTGAGTCATTCGGGACAAACCCTGTGAATAATAGTAGTAATGTCCACAATAGCTGAACCTTTAAGTAACCTTTAACCTATGAGTTCAATAGCTGAACTCAGTGTCGGACGTTGTGGCCGTTTGGATTTGATCTCAGCATCCATGCTGGATCTTGTAAGACTTAACTAGAAGCTCCACTCATAAAAGAGCTGTCAAGTGTGTTGTGTAAGACCAAAGTGTGTTTCTCTCCCACTGCAGTAAATGAAGAGATAATCCACAATGACACCTTTTAAACCTCACACACCAGGGGTGTGTGTCATGGTCCACTCCCCTTCTACCGCTCAAATCATTGCTGTTGCATTTGCAACCTGCCAGAAATCAATGTTGTGTCTGACAACTGGGCCCCGAGTAATGGCCGCCGACCGGCCGCCGTCCATTGTGCAACCAGACACACCAAGACGCCGTTCTGACTTGACGTCATCGATCAGCACATTTTGTTTTTCTTCCGAGCGATAGCAGCGCGATCAATGGACACAATACGCAGTTCGCTCTCCGCCTCGATACAGGCCCGTGATTGGCTAGAGAAGGCACAATCAAACACACTAGATTGTTCATAATTATTTGGCCAAATTGCCCGGCTTCGATTGAGCGGAGACATATAAATCATGTGAAGCATTATTCTCCATTGATTTTTCCTTTTTTTGTTCAACAGCAATATGAAAGACTCTTCCACTAGACTGAATATAATACCGAAGATCGAAGTTCGCACCAAAAAACTGCCAATAGGAACTGGAATCCAAGTTTAATGTGCTTATGCATTCAAGTCTTCTTTTTTTTTTTACACCGCTTGTATAGCAATCACTTCTTAGAAGTCAATGAGTTATTTTAAGTGACTTTAAGTGACTGGTTCTGTCACAAAGCAACCATCACCTATTATCAGGACAGAGAGAAGAAAAGTTGCTTGATTAGGAATGAATTTCTCCCCTTTTCTTTGTCTTTTCGTCCCATGTAAAGCTCTTTGTGTAAACCCTGTTGCCCACGGTGCAGTTCTCGTACTGCTGTACTCCTCAAACAGATGCATGTCAGAGGCCGGGCTGAGAGGAGGAGGCTGAGCCTTCCCGGGAACACAGAGACTAAATAAAACTCTGCTTGCGCTGTTATTCTTACTTGTGAGGTATGTCAGAATTCTACGTTCAAAGCCTCGGATTCAGGACGGACCAAAGCTATGAAGGTTTAAAGCCAACTGCCTCATGCACGTACAGACTATAGCTGGGAGGGATGATTTACGGTCCGTTTCCCCCTCTCCCTCCTAAAGCCAGGCGCTATGGCGGCACGGTGACGGACTGAACGCCACCGCAGCCTCGTACTCTGTGATCCAGAGCACGGTGCAACGCGTCAGGACAAGGTCATGAGTGATCGCCCCGATTCCTCCGCTGATCACAACGTTTACTGGGGCTGCTGATGGCTCTCACTGGGAGGCTGGGAAGATGGATGTCCTGTCATCGCCACGGGAGGAAGGAGAGGAAGACTTATCACAACGCGGATCCGTCATGCAGACAGAGGCTGAGATGGAGAATGACTGCTGGAGGGTCTGAAGCCGGCAGTTATGGATGAGAGGAGAGCAGGGCTATAATAGATTCTGGAGCGCGCTGATTTATCTGCTGAATTATTAGTGTTATCAGCCGCGCCGCTCACTGCATTTATCTTCAATAACCGCTCAGCGCTTCCTGAAAGCGGAGAAACATTTAGTTTGAAATCAACTGCTTTCCTCTCCGGTCCCAGGAGCTCTGAGTGGCCGTAGAGACAAAGACCGCAATCGGCCATCGGACTGGAACCAGCTGATGAAAGGTCGCACCGGTCCAACCGACCAAACTCAGAAGGAGTCAGGGATTTAGTCTGCGTAACACGCCGGACAGAAAATATAAGTGTCAAGCAACACATAACTCTCCACCCCCTCGGAAGAAATCCCAAGTTCATTGGATTCCCGAGGGGTTTATGGCCGGAGTCTAGCCAGCACCGCTCAAAAAGGAGGGACGGTTGTCTAGCAACTAAAGAGTTGCTGGTTGGATTATCGCCCCTCATGGCGATAATGTCTGGATGTCCTTGAGCAAGGTCTCGGTAATTGCCCCCTCAGACAAGCTTTTTTCCAACGTGAGTGACATAATCATGGGTATGTCTGCGTGAAGGCGAGGCCCTAAACTCAGAGCGCTGTCGAGTGTCCCCAGCGAGCTATGGCTCACGGACACGAGCGTTTAACATTTAGAGCAACAAAGACACGCTGGTGCAGAACTGCTAGGGTGTGATCAACAGGGAAATAATTGTCCCTCTCTAAACACTACAGCAGGTTCTTGACCCTGTTAGCACAGTGTGCTACCGCTTTTCCGCAGCCACACTTTAGTGTGTTCTGTTGTGCAGCGCTATGCTATGCTAGCACTGGGCTGACTGTGACAGTGGAGGTCTCTGGGTTCAGGCGCTGACGGCTAACATGGGGAGTCCCAGGATTACACCATGTTTACGTGTTGCTGTGCAACACGGTCATCTCCTGGTAGAAGAGTGAAAAATGAATAAAAACTGAATTTGAATTCAAATAGAAACTGTTATTAGGTGGTTAGAAGAACATCAAGCCATATTTGGTTAATTTTTGATAACCAATTTGATATATTATTTCCATCAGACCATTGAAACAGTGCAATTTGATAGACTACAAAACACATTTAAAAAAAATCCAACGATAATCAACGAGAAATACATATGAATATTGTCTGAATATATTTCATGGGATATTTAGTATGGTAGTACTTTTGAATAAAATGATTTATGGCATGGTTGTTTACCTAGCAGCCATATTGAGAGATGATCATAATATGCATAACAGGATTATCTAAAGCTGAAAAGTGTTGAATGAAAAGAACATTAAATCCTCTTTGATTTCATCTTCAACTCTGTTCCAGGTCCACTGAGGAGTTTTGGAGCGTTATAGCCAAACCCAATAGTGCAGAAGAGGCACTTCATAATGTAGAAGATATAGTTAGTTAGTTATATAGTTGGAGTTAGTTAGCCTTAACTAGGCCTACTCAGGTGCTGCCTAGAGGCGTTGGTTTACATTCTATTACCCCGGTAAGCTGCCCAGGTTCGGGATCTCCATTTTGGAGACGTTTATCCTCAACAATAATAATAACAATTATTAAAGTTCATCTTCTAGCTGCTAGCTAGGTGCTTATCAGCTGCTAAACCACAAACTGATGTGTCAGTTTGTTACCCTTACCCACAATGCAATGGTTCCTGTGGCAGCCTATCTAAACCACAGACTGATGTTTCAGTTTGTTACCCTTACCCACAATGCAACGGTTCCTGTGTCAGCCCATCAACTACTAAACCACAGGCTGATGTTTCAATTTGTTACCCTTACCCACAATGCCCACATGGACAGTGTTGTCATGCTGGTTTGTTTACAGTGCGTTGGCTCATGATTAGGCCAGCTGCCTACTCTAGTCCTCCATTCATTAATATGGATATACAGTAAAGACTGAAAGCCTGGCCCCCAGCCAGAGCGGTCTGAAGTGACACTCAATTAACTCGTGTGACCCTGTCTTACGCAAACAATGAGGAATTAATGCTATGCAGCCTCCTCCAGGCTCGGCCTCGACTCTAGAGTGCCTTATAAACGGTCCGGAATGCGCCTACACTTTGTTTTCCTCTGCGTCTGCCAAATCACTCGGCTGTGAAACAACCTGCTCTCACAAAGCACCGAGCGGACCGGACCAGGTACCGGACCAGGTACAGGACCAGGTACAGGACCAGGTGTGGTTGGTCCTCAGTGCCAGGGGAGGGGCGAGGTCACCCTGAAGGTCATAGAGAGGAGGTTCAGCCAAACGGGACACCATGAAGGTCGTGGAAACAAGCGTAGAGCCAATGACAGCGCTGTAAAGGTTAGTGGAATAATGGTTCAGCCAATCACAGTGCCGTAAAGGTTAGTGAAGTGATGGTTCAGCCAATCACAGCGCTGTAAAGGTTAGTGAAGTGATGGTTCAGCCAATCACAGCGCTGTAAAGGTTAGTGAAGTGATGGTTCAGCCAATCACAGCGCTGTGAAGGTTAGTGAAGTGATGGTTCAGCCAATCACAGAGCTGTGAAGGTTAGTGAAGTGATGGTTCCGCCAATCACAGCGCTGTGAAGGTTAGTGAAGTGATGGTTCAGCCAATCACAGCGCTGTAAAGGTTAGTGAAGTGATGGTTCCGCCAATCACAGCGCTGTAAAGGTTAGTGAAGTGATGGTTCCGCCAATCACAGCGCTGTGAAGGTTAGTGAAGTGATCCCGGCTCCACGGCTCGAACATGGTTCTCAGAGTTAAGATGGTCGGAACAGATGTGAGAAGGTGGTTGTCAAATTTAATTGTACACTGTTGTAAATGTTGGGGACCACTGGGTTAGCTAATGGGTTTAGGAAGGGGGTCCCAGCATCCCAATGGACAGTGTGTACCACAGTGTGTATCTCACAGTGTGTACCACAGTGTGTACCCCACAGTAGCCGTGTTTACATGGACACTTCTGATCGATTTCTAATCGGAATAGATCTATTCCTATAATGCGATCCGAACGTACTGTATATATGGCATTTCCAAAAGTGGTAAGCGAACGTTCTGTCTCTCGCGCACACCTGACACATCTGGACCGGTGGCGACTTAATGGACGTGTTATCACTATTTGGCATTTTTATGTATTTTGTTGGTTTTGTTTGTATCGTTTGTTGGTAAGGTTGGTCTGAAGCGCTCGTATAACCTTCTTAGCTCTACCGTAGTGATGATTCAGCTCCTGACGCATTCTCCGCCACTGTACAGTAACCTTTATAAATCCCTGCGCATGGAACTGCCACATTGGCAGTGTTGTGTTTCACAAATATACAGTACATTACATATACGGTACAGCAGGCGAGGTCAGCTTGACTCTCTTCCAATAATTTCAAAAACTCGCGAATATTGTATTTTTAATTTTTTTAACAATTCAAAAATGAACAAAACTGTCTTCTAAATTAATGAAATACTGGGAAACGAATAAACCATTATAAGCAACGAGTGAACTTAATAAGCTGTCTAAATATTTTTTTCAACCACTGCCTCTTCCCCTTGACGGTGCGCAAAGCCCGCACGGCGCACACAGACAGGTAGCAAAAAGCAAAGCAGTCTCAGCATAAACACACAGTTGTGCGTTAAATTTGTCCATCGGAGAACACGTCAATTCCTCTAATGCTGACGTTTCAAATAAATCATCACCGATTTACCTTGATCTTCAGCTGTAGCCTTGCCTCCCTGCATCCTCACTGTCTTTATTCATTTTTTCCAGATTGGTCTTATCATGGTAAACTAGCTCATTGGTGAACACCTCGTCAGGTGTTTAACAGCAACACACACTCGGAGACAGTAGGCCTAAAGAAAGACTGGTCCATAGCTGCTATGCGCGTTTGATGTGCTCTCACCGTTCTCCTGCACAAAAATAACGCGTGCCAAGCAGTACGCCTAATCGGTCTTAAAGGGGGGAAAAGCAAGTTCAAGTTTAACATCGATTTGCAGTGATCACTTGGCTGAAGGGTTTTATATGCCTATTCATTACATAATTAGCGCATTTGAAACTTGTGTGGCCTATATGGGTGCGGCTTATGCACAATTCAGCTTTTTTAAAGATAACGTTTTTTGCTTTTTGTCTGCTTTATTATAGAGAGAGATCGAGAGGAAGGTGTGGAAGACAGAGGGGAGGAAATGCAGTAAATGACCACAGGCCGGATTCCATCCTGGGTCTCTGCGTTCAGGACTGTGCCTATATGGTACGCGCTTTAGCCCAGTGCGCCACCGGGACGCCCCCTAATTCAGCTTTTTTAAATACATAGGCCTAAATGAAAGGCTTGCGGTTTATCCATGATGCGGCCTATATGCAGGAATTATGGTAGGCCCCGACAGGGCGAACCGGACCCCTACTTGAAGTGGAGGTGTCTTGCTTCTCCCTTAAGGGGCTTATTTTAGATAATAACCGGCGACGTTCTATAGGCTACATTATTACACGGCTACTTGCCGAAATGAAAAAAATAACTTCACACGGTGTGTCTTTTGACAATTTATTTGTTACCATTCGTAGTGTTGATCAGCAGAGAAATAGTCTGCCAAAGACGTTGACGTCGCTAAGCAACCGAATCCGCTGGGTTTGATAAGTTACCGGACTACTTGCAGAGTGATACACAGACGTGAATCAGGCAAAAAAGCCACTTTCCTTGACAGTGGTCAAGTTCGGGTTGCATAAAAGTACAGACGGACCAATTGCGAACTACTGCAGCTGCTGATGCCATCTCTCTAAGTTACCCGCACCCACCCCAAACCAATCGGAATAAGTGTATACATGTTGATTATAGCGGACTACACCACCTCTTCTATTCCGCATAGAATTCTATTCCGATCAGAGAATTGTATTCCGATTGAAGCATATATATGATCATTTTTTATTCCGATTGAGCTGTTCTTCCACTTCTAAGCGGATCAGAAGTGTCCATGTAAATGCGGCTAGTGTGTATCCCACAGTGTTTACCCCACAGTGTGTATCCCACAGTGTGTACCCCACAGTGTGTACCTCACAGTGTGTACCACAGCGTGTACCTCACAGTGTGTACCTCACAGTGTGTACCACAGTGTGTACCACAGTGTGTATCCCACAGTGTGTATCCCACAGTGTGTATCCCACAGTGTGTATCCCACAGTGTGTACCCCACAGTGTGTACCACAGTGTGTACCCCACAGTGTGTATCCCACAGTGTGTACCCCACAGCGTGTACCTCACAGTGTGTACCTCACAGTGTGTACCTCACAGTGTGTACCTCACAGTGTGTACCTCACAGTGTGTATCACGGTGGTACCCCACAGTGTGTACCACAGTGTGTACCCCACAGTGTGTACCACAGTGTGTACCCCACAGTGTGTACCACAGTGTGTACCACAGTGTGTACCCCACAGTGTGTACCTCACAGCGTGTACCTCACAGTGTGTACCCCAGTGTGTATCCCACAGTGTGTATCCCACAGTGTGTACCTCACAGCGTGTACCTCACAGTGTGTACCTCACAGTGTGTACCTCACAGTGTGTACCTCACAGTGTGTACCTCACAGTGTGTACCTCACAGTGTGTACCACAGCGTGTACCTCACAGTGTGTACCACAGTGTGTACACCACAGTGTGTACCTCACAGTGTGTACACCACAGTGTGTACACCACAGTGTGTACCTCACAGTGTGTACCACAGTGTGTACCTCACAGTGTATCCCACAGTGTGTACACCACAGTGTGTACCTCACAGTGTGTACCACAGTGTGTACCTCACAGTGTATCCCACAGTGTGTACCTCACAGTGTGTACCACAGTGTGTATCACGGTGGTACCTCACAGTGTGTACCACAGTGTGTATCACAGTGTGTACCTCACAGTGTGTACCTCACAGTGTGTACCACAGTGTGTACCTCACAGTGTGTATCATGGTGGTACCTCACAGTGTGTACCACAGTGTGTACCTCACAGTGTGTACCCCTCCACTGCTGAGTGTGTGATTATCCTCTGGTGGGTCGGGGATCGATTCGGTGTTAATGTCACAGGGAGAGTGTTCCCCTGGTGAGGACCTCGGTGAGGCCTGCAGTAGAAGGTCAAACCCTTCAGGCTGAATGCGGACCGCGGCCGCCCAGAGCTGATAAATAAAGGTTTGACTTCAGCGCGACATGAAAGGACCCGGTCGCAGCCGAGGGGATCGAGAGGCCGCTGGAGTGAAGCTGTGTGTGTGTGTGTGCGTGCGTGCGTGCGTGCGTGTGTGCGCGCGCGCGTGTGCGTGTGTGTGTATGGGTGTGTGCGTGTGCGTGTTTGTGCCTATTGCCTCACTCTGTGGAGCTCATTAGGGATCTGTGTAGATCTGAGTGCTGAGTGACAGCTCCAGGTAGGACTGGTGTAGCATTGTAGCTGAACATCTCCACATGTCCCAGCATCCATATTTAAAACCAGTCCAGTGTGTTGGTTCAGCCCCCCCCTCTCACCCCCTCCTACCTCTCAGAACGTCATGAGTTCAGAGCTCATCCCAGGGCGGACCAGCTCAGATTAGGATACAGACTCTGCAGCACTACAACGATCACAGCCTCTGACAGTTACATTACACAGAGAGAGAGAGAGAGAGAGAGAGAGAGAGAGAGAGAGAGAGAGAGAGAGAGAGAGAGCGAGAGAGAGGGGGGGAGGGGGAGAGAGGGAGAGGGGGGGGAGGGAGAGAGAGAGGGAGAGGGGGAGGGAGAGAGGGAGAGGGGGGAGGGAGAGAGAGACAGAGGGAGAGGGGGGAGGGAGAGAGAAACACACAGGGACAGCGAGAGAGAGAGGGGGAGGGAGAGAGGGGGAGAGCGCCAGCTGCCTGGACGCCCCCAGACACCAGACATGCTCTCTGTTTCCTCCGACCTACCTGTGTCAGGAACAGCTGGGCCTGTGGAGCAGGGTGTGTGTGTGTGTGTGTGTGTGTGTGTGTGTGTGTGTGTGTAGATGGTTTTTGTGTGTGTGTGTGTCTATGCTTGTATGTGTGTTACCCTGTGAGTGTCAGCCTCCATGCGTGACCCAGTGTGTGTGTGTGTGTGTGTGTGTGTGTGTGTGCGTGGGTGTGTGTGAGCTGCTCCAGATGAAGTCCCCTGAAGCGTGTCTGGACCGGGGGGCCGTGGGGACGGGGGGCCGTGGGGACGGGGGGACGGGGGGACGGGGGGCCACCCATGGGTGTCAGCCTGGTCAGCAGCAGCCTGGGGAGGAGCCAGCCTCACTGCTCCTCATTCCTCACTGCTCACTGCTCACTGCTCACTCCTCACGCCTCACTCCTCACTCCTCACGCCTCACTCCTCACGCCTCACGCCTCACTCCTCACTCCTCACGCCTCACTCCTCACTCCTCACTCTGATCAGCAGGAGCTGCCCTGTTGGGCCGTCCCAGATGGATCTAGCTCACCTTGCGACCAGATGAGCTAGACCACATCCTGGGGCGGACTGCTGGTCTCTGACCCTCACCCCATGAGGGCAGCCTGCTGGTCTCTGGTCTGACTGCTGGTCTGACTGCTGGTCTCTGGTCTGACTGCTGGTCTCTGACCCTCACCCCATGAGGGCAGCCTGCTGGTCTCTGGTCTGACTGCTGGTCTGACTGCTGGTCCGACTGCTGGTCTCTGACCCCCTCGCACCACTGAGTGAGCGTGTGAGCATCACAGACACACAGACACACACACAGATACACAGACACACACAGACACACAGACACACACACAGATACACAGACACACACAGACACACAGACACACACACAGACACACACAGACACACAGACTCACAGACACACAGACACACACAGACTCAGACCGGGTTCCCACATCACAGTCCGTTTAATATTCAATGTCTTTCAGACTTAAAAAGAAGAGGTCTCTAAAGCAAATGCTATTGAGGTGATGTTGTTGTTGTTTGAGTACTTGTGTCCTTCAGTTCAGTGTTGTTCCCGCTCTGCTGTCATTACTGCCTCCGCCTCCCGGCCCGCCAGAGGATCAACCCTATTGGACAGCCACTCAGAGAGGATCAACCCTATTGGACAGCCACTCAGAGAGGATCAACCCTATTGGACAGCCACTCAGAGAGGATCAACCCTATTGGACAGCCTCTCAACGACCATGCATGACTGCGCAGTTGGATGTTTTTTTTGTTCCATTTTAAGCAGCAAGAACAACATGAGGGATTCTCTTCCCCCAGGGCCGTCCAGAGACTTGTCTTACAAGGAAGCATTTCTGCAGGAAGTGAAACCCGATCACAGATCAAGCGTGTGGAGGTCAGACCTGACGTCCACAAAGGTGTCTGAAGGCCACTGTTCCTGTTTCTGATGTTGTCTCCTCGTTGTTTAAGATCGTCCTGTTGGTTCTGACACTTTGTATCTAGTATTATCAGAGTGGTGTCAGAATATTATAAGAGTATTATCAGAGTATTATCAGAGTATTATAAGAGTATTATCAGAGTATTATCAGAGTATTATAAGAGTATTATCAGAGTATTATCAGAGTATTATGGGATGACGATCCTGTCAGCCGGGTCTCTGGGTCCTAGAGATAGAGAGCGGTAACGGTACTAACACAGACGTTAGACAGCAGGAAGTAGAACAACAACAACAATTAGAAATGTGTTTTGGAGGATTTGTGTCCCGCGGGAGTCCTGCCTCCTGCCAGTCTGTGCTCCTCTGAAGCCTCCACGGAGGAGAAGCTGACTGCGGCTGCATCACCGTGGTCTGGTTCAGTGGTGGTGAGGGTGGTCCACTCCCAGCAGAACGATCCCCAACCCTCCTTCATCAATGATTCAGTGAGTTTGGATGAGCCATATGGGAATGACTCTGCAGTGCAGGGGAGCAGTGTCGTGGTCAGTGTGGGACTCCCAGTATGGAAGGTTGTGGGTTCCATCCCCAGTGTCTGCAGTCTATAACTGCGGGCGTCCCTGAGCCAGAGGCAGCTCACCCCGCCCGCCCGCCCCCCCAGCCTCCTGCTCCCCCTGCTCCTCCTGCTGGCTGATAATGAAACGGATGTGAATTCAGTGTGAGCCTCTGGTAGCAGGCAGGCTAAATGACTCCACGGTAAACAGAGCAGATATGGAGAGGGAGGCTGGCGTAATAATGAGCTTCTCTGTGTGGTAAACATCCTCCCCTCATCAAACGGGACCAGAGCCGTCGCCGAGGCAGTGCTCACTTACTGCCGACTCTCGCTGGGAGCAGAGGAACGACACAGATGGGCTTTGATCTGCGTGTTGCTACCTGTCACGTCGTAACACAACGCCTGTACACACCTCACTGCTCGCACTGTGCCACGCCCTCATGCTGAGTACACATCTGAGATGTCTCAGTGGATGTGTGTCTTACTATATATATAGATACATATATGCATATCTGGGTTTATGCATGTCATAGAAACACTTCATATGAGTGTAGTATATATAGTATGAAGTTCATCTTTCTTTCAAGCCTTCTAGACCACTAAGATCTTCTGAGACCAATCTGTTAATTATCCCCAGAGTAAACACGAAACATGTCGAAAGCAGGATTTAGTTACTATGCAAAAATAGCTGTAATAAACTCCCTGAGCATTTAAGACTTGCCCCAACCCTGACCACTTTTAAAACAAGACTGAATACTTTTATGTTTGCTTTAGCTTTCTGCTAAATCACTGAATAAACGCTGTATGAATGTGACCAGAAAGACTTAAGAAATGTGACAGAGAAACACTAGAAAACACCAACATTCTACACCAGAGAGACTGTTGATCTGATACCAGAGAGACTGTTGATCTGATACCAGAGAGATACCAGAGAGACTGTTGATCTGATACCAGAGAGATACCAGAGAGACTGTTGATCTGATACCAGAGAGACTGTTGATCTGATACCAGAGAGATACCAGAGAGACTGTTGATCTGATACCAGAGAGACTGTTGATCTGATACCAGAGAGATACCAGAGAGACTGTTGATCTGATACCAGAGAGATACCAGAGAGACTGTTGATCTGATACCAGAGAGACTGTTGATCTGATACCAGAGAGATACCAGAGAGACTGTTGATCTGATACCAGAGAGATACCAGAGAGACTGTTGATCTGATACCAGAGAGATACCAGAGAGACTGTTGATCTGATACCAGAGAGATACCAGAGAGACTGTTGATCTGATACCAGAGAGACTGTTGATCTGATACCAGAGAGATACCAGAGAGACTGTTGATCTGATACCAGAGAGATACCAGAGAGACTGTTGATCTGATACCAGAGAGACTGTTGATCTGATACCAGAGAGATACCAGAGAGACTGTTGATCTGATACCAGAGAGATACCAGAGAGACTGTTGATCTGATACCAGAGAGACTGTTGATCTGATCATTTTATTACTCATTTTTTAACTTTGCCTATGTTTTCTGTTTTTAATCTATTATTTTATTTTATTGTATGTTGTATGTTTTTATGTGAATCACTTTGAGTCTGCCTTGTGTATGAAAAGTGCTACATAAATAAAGTTGCCTTGCCTTGCCTATGTATATATTAGATATACATATATTATCATATCATATCATTTCATTATTATTCGTAATAAAAAAGTACAAATATTAATATTATAAGGAGTTTGACCCTACTATACCCTTAACATGACAATGAAAAGTAACAATATGTTAGTCTTCAGATGAGACTGAACCCGACATCGTCATAATCAGTCAAACATCTTCAATAAAGTACGACTAGAATTAACCCTAACAGTAACCCTAACCTCTTCAATAAAGTATGACTAGAATTAACCCTAACAGTAACCCTAACCTCTTCAATAAAGTACGACTAGAATTAACCCCAACAGTAACCCTAACCTCTTCAATAAAGTACGACTGGAATTCCTGATGAAAAAAAGACCAACCACATTTTGAAGTCAAAACTCACGTTCGTGAGAGAGACCTAATGAGCCTGATGAGAGAGAGGGCCAGCAGTCAACCGGACCAGGAACCAACAAACAGCCCATAAAAATGAAGGAGAGATATAGGAGGCATGAAGGAGAGATATAGGAGGCATGGAGGAGAGACATAGGAGGCATGAAGGAGAGACAGAGGAGGCATGGAGGAGAGACAGAGGAGGCATGGAGAGAGATAGAGGAGGCATGGAGGAGAGACATAGGAGGCATGGAGGAGAGACAGAGGAGGCATGGAGAGAGATAGAGGAGGCATGGAGGAGAGATATAGGAGGCATGGAGGAGAGACATAGGAGGCATGGAGGAAAGATATAGGAGGCATGGAGGAGAGATACAGGAGGCATAATGGAAGATATAGGAGGCATAATGGAAGGCATAATGGAAGATATAGGAGGCATGGCGGAAGAAGAGGGGGAGGAGGGAGGGAAGAGGAGGGCTGGGACCCCCAGCCCTAGGACCCCATGCCTCCTCCTCTCCAGCAGCTCCTGTGATCGTTCTAACAGAAGCCGTGTGCTGCACTTAGCACCATTTAGTGGCCGACCGCACGGCGTCCTGTGTCCTACTGGAGAACCCACCAAACACTGGAGATACTGAAGTACAGAGAGGGGGGAGGAGAGGGAGGCAGGGGTAGTGGGTGAGGGGGGGGGAGGGGGGGGGGGGGGGGGGTTAACCTGCACATCCAATCAATAGCGGCGGAAGTGGCGTGGCTTTAATCAGGGATCTTGTACGTGGATAATGAGTACAAGCCAACCTTGGTAGCTTGGCGGCCATTTGCATATATCGAGTTACAGGAGCCTTCGAGAGCAGCTTGCCATCTTCCAACTCTCGCCCAGCATCAAACAGCCTCCTGCTCACTCTCTCTCTCTTGCTCTCTCTCTCTCCTGATCACCGGTCCTCTCACTAATGGTTAAATTGGGTGGAACCAACTTTGGGGGTGACAGTTCTGACTGCTCCAGTAAACAGAGAAGGCGGTGTCTGTATCGGGCTAAGACCTGATAACCAGAGAAGGTGGTGTCTGTATCGGGCTAAGACCTGATAACCAGAGAAGGTGGTGTCTGTATCGGGATCTGACCCCATAAATAGAAAACGTGGTGTCTGTATCTGTCTCGGGTCTGATAAACTCTACTGTAGCTTTCATTTTTATTTAAATGTTATTATTATGATATTATCTTTGAATTATTTGACCTCACTTGGATAAACATGACTTAATATGTGTGGGTACGTGAAGTCTACTGGAGCTGTCAGAAATCCCACTGCACATACTCAACGTCATGGTGATCAAATACCAGTTGACCATGTGTTGCCGACGGTAACAGTGAAACTAATTGATTCAGTATCATCTCCCTCCTCCCTGCTTACACAGGACAGGTTTCCAGGTTTCCGGGGACTACAGTAGAGAGCAGTTACAAGTGCTGCCCACCAGAGAGCTCTCCTTAAGACGGCCGCCGCCCGCTGCCCAGCTCTAATTAACTGTTGTCTCCTCTGTCAGAGAGACGCCCGTACAGCCGACAGAAGGCCTGCTCCCCTTCCCTCTACAGTAAACCACTCCACTTTACTGTGTCAAGCTCCGGCGAGCTCCTGCCTTCTCCTTCCCCTCCTGGGAGGTCTTGAGAAGAGCAAACAGCAATTATGTACGGATGGCGGTGGGGGAGGCGAAGGGGTGGTTTCTACAGCAGTCAGCACACGTTGAGAGACAAGACCACGGAATGGACAAGATGAAGAAGGTGAGTTACGGGCGATTAGGGAGCAGGCCGGCCGGCCGGTGATGACCCGGAGGATGTTTGGAGAGGATTTAGAACACGGTTTGTTACCCAGCTCCATGTGTAAAGGGAATAAAAACATGAGAACGTTAGCTAATGATGCTTCATTTAAAGGTTAGTAGCCTGTAGGAAGCCTTGTCTGTGGTAAATAGTTAAAGTTGAAAAATCTTTTTATTGCCTGATATAAAATGGGTCACTGTTGCAAAGTGGGTCACATTCAAACATACTTTCATCAAATATATGCTGTATATGTTTATTGTTTGTAGTTTTGCATACTCATATTTAGATGAGTATTACAGTCTCCGTCTTCAACTGTGAACATTTCATCTTGGATTAAAGTTCTCATCTGATTGCAGACTTATCCTCTCTCTAGCTTTCCTCTCAGTTTAGCATCCTTCCTCCTCGTTCCCTCCTCGTCTCCTTCTCGTCTCCTCCTCGTCTCCTCCTCGTCTCCTCCTCGTCTCCTCCTCGTCTCCTCCTCGTCTCCTCCTCGTCTCCTCCTCGTCCCCTCCTCGTCTCCTCCTCGTCCCCTCCTCGTTCCCTCCTCGTCCCCTCCTCGTCTCCTTCTCGTTCCCTCCTCGTCTCCTCCTCGTCCCCTCCTCATCCCCTCCTCGTCTCCTCCTCGTCCCCTCCTCATCCCTTCCTCGTCCCCTCCTCATCCCTTCCTCGTCTCCTTCTCGTCCCCTCCTCATCCCCTCCTCGTCTCCTCCTCATCCCCTCCTCGTCTCCTCCTCGTCTCCTCCTCGTCTCCTCCTCGTCCCCTCCTCGTCCCCTCCTCATCCCCTCCTCCCCTCCTCCTCATCCCCTCCTCGTCTCCTTCTCGTCTCCTGGTGAACCGGAGGAGTCCACGAGTGTCAGAACAAACCGTAAACGATCCTGCGGCCCTGGAGCAGCCGTGGTGCAGCGGGACAAACGGCTCAGGTCACCGGCAGACTCTGCAGCACCCAGCGCCGGCCGCGCTCTGGTTCCAGGCAGGACGTGCCGGCACCGGTGAGCGTGGGGCCGGGCATTAGTATGCATGATTAGGGCCAGCAGGGAGATAAGAGGACTTAATTGCTCGCTCTATTATTTGGACTGTCAGGTGTTCTTCATGACAGGATCCAGAGCGACCAACCCAGAAATCACCTGCCTTGCGCTCTAATCAAACACAGCTGCGGTCGCCGCAATTAACCTGCAGATTACCTGAAGAGCGAGCGAGGCGCTCGCTCAAAGGACTCGGCAGACATTCTGTTATACATACTGCTCCTAAATGTCGGTCTCTGTACTCAGTGGAACTCGCTGCAGACAGAAGTCAGCCAAACAGGAAACAGGAAACCGGTTCTTATTTTAGCGAGATCCAAAAGGGCGTCCAGTGGGTTTAAACCCAGGCTGCTTGACTGCTCTATGAAGTGCACACACATGCACACACACACACACGCACGCACGCACGCACGCACGCACGCACACACACACACACACACACACACACACACACACACACACACACACACACACACACACACACACACACACACACACACACACACACACACACACACACACACACACACACACACACACAGCGTGCAGAGCATTGATCTGAGCCCTCCCCAGCCGGCTCCAGCGCACCCCCAGCAGCCCGGCGGGTCTCCTCTGTACGGGGGTCACCTCGCCGCTCCAAAGGTCGCCGGCGGGCCGCGGCCCCCCCCCCCCGAGGCCGACGCCCCCCAAGGCCGACGCCCGGCCAGCAGGGAAACCATCGATCGCATTTCAGAAAACACAAATGAGCTCAGCGGGGGCGGGGGGGGGGGGAGCAGCGGCGCCGCTGACCAGTCGGCTGGTCCCTGAGGCTTGTTTACAGGCTGAGGAACCACCTCCTCCTCCTCCTCCTCCTCCTCCTCCTCCTCCTCCTGCTCCTCCTGCTCCTCTTCCTCCTGCTGCTCCTCCTGCTCCTCATCCTGCTCCTCCTGCTCCTCCTCCTCCTCCTCCTCCTCCTTTTGCTCCTCCTCCTTCTACTCCTCCTGCTGCTCCTCCTCCTCCTCCTGATCCTCCTCCTCCTGGCCTCCTCCTCCTCCTGCTCCTCCTCCTCCTCCTGCTCCTCCTCCTCCTCCTTTTGCTCCTCCTCCTTCTACTCCTCCTGCTGCTCCTCCTCCTCCTGATCCTCCTCCTCCTGGCCTCCTCCTCCTCCTGCTCCTCCTCCTGCTCCTCCTGCTCCTCCTCATCCTGCTCCTCCTCCTCCTGCTCCTCCTCCTCCTCCTTTTGCTCCTCCTCCTTCTACTCCTCCTGCTCCTCCTCCTCCTGCTCCTCCTCCTCCTGCTGCTCCTCCTGCTCCTCATCCTCCTCCTCCTCCTCCTCCTCCTCCTCCTGCTCCTCATCCTGCTCCTCCTCCTCCTGCTCCTCCTCCTCCTGCTGCTCCTCCTGCTCCTCCTCCTCCTCCTGGCCTCCTCCTCCTCCTGCTCCTCCTCCTCCTCCTTTTGCTCCTCCTCCTTCTACTCCTCCTGCTGCTCCTCCTCCTCCTCCTGATCCTCCTCCTCCTGGCCTCCTCCTCCTCCTGCTCCTCCTCCTGACCTCCTGCATCTGCAGGAAGAGAAGGCTGAGTGGAGACTCCAAAGAGGTGCGTCCTCCTTCCTGTGATGTCACGATGGAGGGCCTCACCACAGGGGCCCCTGCTCGGTGTCTGAGGGGCCCCGCTCGGTGTGTCTGAGAAGCCTGAAGATCTCCGCCTGCTGTCGCCTGTTCCCACAGCAGGGGGGCCCAGAGCCCGCATCCTAAAGCCGCTAACTAGGACGAGGAGATCCAGTGGATGAAAGCAGAGGTCCACTTCTCCGGTGTCCCGACAGCTGCCTGTGAATCTCTCCTGCTTCTGTTTGTTCTCATCAGACAAAGCAACAAAGCAGCTGGTTTCATCTCTGCTCTGGGGCTGCTATCTTCTGATGGGAATGGGCCATTATTTCATTCTATAAACCAAATAAAATGACCTGAAATGATCAATAGATGAATCAACCGTGAACATAATTGTCTGTTGAAGCTGGTATAATAAATTGATAATTGTACTGTATTAAACCCAAAGAGGAACGAGCAGATGGACACACACAGTTTGACTGCTGTCATGTGATTGATGAGAAAATAACAATCAAGGCTGGAGTGGCAGAGAACCTCCATAACAACAACGTGGCAGTATCAAACATGACCCCCGGTTCTCCCTGCCAAATGGTGAGGAATGTTAGCTGCAGTCAACATGCCAGGTAGCCACTAGCTCAATGAAGTATGAGGATAAAATGAGATGCTGACAAGTTCTAACAATAACAATGAATAGATTACTTTGATACTAACCATGACATAATGCACAATCAAGAATATTCATGTATTTCAAAATGTAAGTGACTGTTGAGCATTATTTATGTGATGTAAGTGAGTGATCAGGCTATCAGGCTCTGGGTCTATGAACACATGAACTCATCAGCTCTGGGTCTGTGAACACATGAACTCATCAGCTCTGGGTCTGTGAACACATTAACTCATCAGCCCTGTGTCTCTGCTCTATGAACACATGAACTCATCAGCCCTGGGTCTATGAACACATGAACTCATCAGCTCTGGGTCTATGAACACATGAACTCATCAGCCCTGGGTCTATGAACACATGAACTCATCAGCTCTGGGTCTCTGCTCTATGAACACATGAACTCATCAGCCCTGGGTCTATGAACACATGAACTCATCAGCCCTGGGTCTATGAACACATTAACTCATCAGCCCTGGGTCTATGAACACATGAACTCATCAGCCCTGGGTCTATGAACACATGAACTCATCAGCTCTGGGTCTGTGAACACATGAACTCATCCGCCCTGTGTCTCTGCTCTATGAACACATGAACTCATCCGCCCTGGGTCTATGAACACATGAACTCATCCGCCCTGGGTCTATGAACACATGAACTCATCCGCCCCGGGTCTCTGCTCTTCGTTGGACACGCACCTCCGCCAAATTTACACTGTAATCATTTCTGGCATTCTGGCAGAACAAACTATAATTACCTTATTTCTTCCGCTGTTTGACAATTACTATGGTAACAGGAGTGGAGACAGGGTGGTCATGTTGTACACTCCTCTGGAGGGAGACTCCCCAATGGAGGATCAAAGTAATTAAACGATGAGCCCAACCCCACCTCTAGCACCACCCCTGTGAGGACTCACAGCAGGGGGCCACTCTCTCGCTCTCTCTCTGCCACTCGCACTCTCTCTCTGTCTCTCTCTCTCTCTCTGCCTCCATCTCTCTCCTGACTCCTCCTCTGTCTCTCTGTCTCTCTCTCTCCTCCTTCCTCCGTCTCTTCCTGGCTCGCTCTCTCCCTTTCTCTCTGTCTCTCTCTCTCTCTCTCTCTCCTCCTTCCTCCGTCTCCTCCTGTCTCGCTCTCTCCCTGTCTCTCTGTCTTCTGGTGCTCACCTACGGAGATAGCGAGGACATTTCATGGCAGGAGCCGTAGAATTGATAACAGTTAATGTCTATTGTCTTTTGGATCGACTAAATATTAGCATCAGCCACAATTATGGCTCCGTATGAAACAGGATTAATCACGGTTCCAGTCGCACCTGATAATCAGAAGAGAGTATTGGGCGTTGATTGTAGATGGCGCTGGTGTGATTGCTCTGGTGTCTCACCAAATCAAAGATGGAGGATCTTCTCCGATTTGAGCAGCGCAGCCAAGAAGACTGATTATTCATCTGCAATGATTGGAATAATAACATAAACATTAGCGTCTTCAGTAAATACCGCGTTAATATGGAGCAGTGATAATAGTAACTTTGGAAAGAAAAAAACATAAAACAAATGATTGATGAGGTCTATGTGGAGGGATAATCAGGATGTTTAGAGATTATTGACTAATTTATTCTCTCTCACACCGTAAGCGTACAGTACGTAAATACTGCAAACGTAAGACGCATGCAGAAGTCTATTACTACTAATACTACTTTAGTTTGATTTGAAAACCCACTGATAGAGTCTGGTCCTTTGAAGACCAGTTAACACTGGTCAACCTGCACCATATATCATCCATCTGTTCAGCATCAATCAGCATCAAACAGCAACCATCCCGTCGCCATACGCTCATGGCTCCATGTCCACTCCTCCGCTGCTGTCCACCCTTTCCTCTGTGAGTCCAAAGCTGCACCGCAGAACAAAATGGACGCTTCCTGGGGACGGGGAGAGAGCGGGCGTGTTCCAATGCTCCTCTCTGGCCCCGAGCGGCTCAGAGTTCAGCGCTGAGGGATCTCCCTGGAGGAGACAGCGCTGATAAGTGGTGCGGCTGTCGTACGCCGGACAGAACCACCGCTTCTTCTGCAACGGCCTCAGTGTGCAGCTCTGTGGAGACGCTGACTCCATTAGAGAGAGTTCACTAATTCAATTGGCCCTAATGTACTCCTCACTGTACAGGGATTAATCACACGCTCTGAGCCGTGACCCCGGCCGGGGCGGGCTCACTCCCCGTCTCTCTCCCCCGTCTCTCTCCCCCGTCTCCCCATCTCTCTCTCCCGTCTCTCCCCCCATCTCTCCCCGTCTCTCCCCCGTTTCCATCTCTCCCCGTCTCCCCCCCACATCTCCCTCATCTCTCCCCTATCTCCCCCCAGCAGAGTGGGGGTTATGCACTGCTGCTGTTAGCTCCTTTATATATTACTTATTATACATTACTTTATATAAATTACTTTATATATATTACTTTATATTGATTACTTTATATATATATTACATTATATAGATTACTTTGTATAGATGACTTTATGTATATTACTTTATATAGATTACATTGTATAGATGACATTATGTATATCACTTTATAAAGATTACTTATATAGATGACTTTGTATAGATGACTTTATGTATATTACTTTATATAGATTACATTGTATAGATGACTTTATGTATATTACTTTATAAAGATTACTTTAAATCAAGATCACCTTCTTTAGCCTCTCTTAGATTACTTTATTAGAGCCCCTCTTAGATTACTTTATTAGAGTCCCCCTTAGATTACTTTATAAGAGTCCCCCTTAGATTACTTTATAAGACTAGAACTAGAATTTAAGTGCATTTGATTTTTAAAAGACAATTGTAAGCTTGATTCCTGCTTGTATTTGGAAGCTATTCTATGCATTAATATTATTTGTATTATATTATTATGATTTTACATTTACATCATTTGATGCATTCTTTCCCGTTCCCGGCAAAAATGTAAAATGAGAAATTAAAATGAATTAGAAAAGCACAGAACGTGATAACATCCTCATCATGTGATTGTGAGTTTCCTTCAAAGAAAATTGGTTTAATGAGCACTGGTTTAATTGGTAGTGGACGCCGTCTCCCAGTGGCTGCTGGGAGAAAGACGCACAGACACTGGGACAGAGGACGTGTCTGAACACAAACCTGCCAACGAGGCAGCGGCCTGCGTCACCGCGGCAACGCTGACCATCACAAAGCTCTCTGGAAACGACTCCCCCTACCTCCTTCTGGGGCCAATTCCTCCCCCATTAAGAAGAAGGATTTACTCTTTGATTTAGCTGGGTCAATCGGAAACGGGCGCTGAGCGATTCCCGGCCACGGGACAAAGGTCTGCCTCGGACGGCGAGCGCTCGGCAAGGGAAAACAATTATACAAATGACCTTTAGATGCTATTAGCGTCTTTACCTCATCAGGCTAAGTGGCGGCTTTGGGCCCGCAGTCCCAACATTTGTTCTGCTCACAGAACTCCTGACGGAGGCTGATTTAGGATCAGAAATCTTTATTTAAAGCCTAAGCTGGGAACGCTGAGGTCAGAAGTCACTCAGCGGGAAACACGAGGCAGGACAACCCGGCACGAACTCTGACCCCCATTAAACACGCTGATTTACTCTCTCAGCGGTGATACCTCAATGACAGCCACCCACGCTGGTCCAGGGTTCGTCCCATGGGTGGGAGGAAAGGAGGAGAGAGGAGAGGAGAGGAGGAGAAGAGAGGAGTAGGGGAGAGGATGAGGGGAAGGAGAGGAGGGGACGGGAGAGGAGAGAGGAGTAGAGAGAGGAGAGGAGAGGATGCGCGAGGAAAGGAGTGGAGGAGAGAAAAGAGGAGGAGAGGGGAGAGAGGAGAGGAGAGGGGAGAAGGGAGAGGTGAGGAGTAGAGAGGAGAGGAGGAGAGAGGAAAGGAGAGGAGGAGAGAAAAGAGGAGGAGAGGGGAGAGAGGAGAGGAGAGGGGAGAAGGGAGAGGTGAGGAGTAGAGAGGAGAGGAGGAGAGAGGAAAGGAGAGGAGGAGGGAGGAGAGAGGAAAGGAGAGGAGGAGAGGGGAGAGAAGAAGAAGAGAAGAGAGGAGAGGAGTGAGGAGAGGAGGAGAGGAGGGGCGAGGAGTAGAGAGGAGAGGAGGAGAGAGGAAAGGAGAGGAGGAGGGAGGAGAGAGGAAAGGAGAGGAGGAGGGAGGAGAGAGGAAAGGAGAGGAGGAAAGGGGAGAGAAGAAGACGAGAGGAGAGGGGCGAGGAGAGGGGTGAGGAGAGGTGGAGAGGGGAGGAAGAGAAGGTAGAGAGGAGGAAGAATTGATGGAGAGGGCAGAAGGAGAAATATGTGGAGAGAAAAGGAGAGGAGATAATAGGAGATGAATGGAGAGAGGAGAGGATACGGGAAGAGGGCGAGAGTGGGAGCATTCCCCCAGGCGGGGAGGAGGCATGGGGATAGACTGTCAGTTAGTTGTGAATATAGACTGTCAGTGACGGGGAGCCAGGAGGAACTAAATGAGAAAAAGCAGGTACATGTCCCCCAGGTCTATAATCCTGAGATTACCGCGGCCCCGGGCCCCTGACTGCACTCCCAGACTCCTCTAATCTCCGCCGCCACAGCTGTCCGCCAATTGATTTGAAGATTCTCTGAATCAATTACTCCTCTGTCCAAGGTCTTATTGCCTGAGAGATACACTCACTGTGCACTGAGGGGGGAGGTTAGTGCACGTGCCAACACACATACATACACACACACACACACACACAGACACACACACACACACAGACACACACACACACGCAGACACGCAGACACACACACGCACACACACGCAGACACATACACACACAAACATGCACACGCACACACACACACGCGCGCAGACACACACACAAACACGCACAGACACATACACACACAAACTTAGACGCACACACTCACACAAAAACACACATACGTACACACACACACACACACACCTACCCAGTTTCATGTACAGATCGCAGTATCTTATACACATAGGTAAGCACACTCACAAAAATACACAAACGTGCACACGTACAGAGGCACGCACATCCGGACTGAACGAGTAACACTCATGGGAAAACGTTCAGATCGAAGCTTCTTCAACAGCCAGTAGGAAGACCCCATCCTTCCTGGGTTTCTTGCTATTTATGTGGCTCTCCTCGGAGCCAATCGGAGCTCAGACCCAACTTGCCTCAATCTCCTCTTATCGTCCTTCCATAATAAAACGTTGTATAGCACCGTGGCCACAGAGGCGTCCCCGCTCTGTGCTTCTTCCAATGCCTCCTTTTTTTGGACGTGAACTATTTATGATTTGATTTTCCCCCGGCCTCATGGTTCCCAGTTCCTTTCACAGCGGGGACCATTGTGTGGGTCTGTGAGGCCGAACGGCGCGTTTAATTATTATGATAAACACGTCTAATGGAAGACTTGTGGCCGCTGCGTTGTGCTGCGGGACAATGGAGCCGCTCTGCCCCAACACAGGTCAGCGTTCTGGATGAATGATTCATGAGGACCGGCCAGAGGGGCTGCCGCCATTTACCTTTTACAGCCATATCAAGAGGAGTCTAATTAACACGTATTTATTGATATGAATAAAGTGAGGAGAGGGATTTTCTCAGCTCTCTTCTCTGGAAACTTACTCCAGAGACAAGGACTCTGAGACATCTTTTAACACATCAACACACACACTTCACAACACACACACACACACACACACTTTACAGAGCACACACACTTTTTTACAGAGAACACACACACTTTACACTTTACACACACACACACACACACACACACACACACACACACACACACACACACTTTACAAAACACACACACACACACACACACACACACACACACACACCCCCACACACCCCCACACACTGACTGGTGTTCTTTTCATTTCCTGGCTCAGAGATGTTTGGAGGAGTTTAAAAATGCAGTTTGCAGCTGCTGAAATAATTGCACTTTATTGCCAATTAAACTAATGAGTTCTAAAATAGCCTCAAGTGTGTTCCCTTACAAAGCGGCTACAAAAGGAGAGCCTTCCAGCGGAACTGGGACTGGAGCGTACAGCTGGGGTGGAAACAAGATGGAGGCCACCGACCTTTGACTTCTCCTCTATAGGAGCTGAGGTGGATGGTGTCTAGGGACTCTATTCATACCTCTCTCTCTCTCTCTCTCTCTCTCTCTCTCTCTCTCTCTCTCTCTCTCTCTCTCTCTCTCGTATGTGCTGCATTGAACAGTTGTTTACATGTTCACATTCTCTGGAACTGTCCATAGTGTTCTTGTGTTGGATTGGCTTCTATTTTATTATGTTTCCATTTTATTTGTGACCCGTTTATTCATCTATTATTCCTCCTACGCATTGTTCACCTGCCATGTCTGAAATAATGTCAATGTACGAGAATGGTAGTAAAACACTTTGACTCTGACTTTCAATTCAAAACATTCCCCTGATTTCATCAGTTATTAATCAAATATAGTTATAGACTTTTTATTCATCACTGGATTTCTGCGTTTGTGTTTATCTACATGCAGCCCGGGATGTCTTTCCATTGTGATGGTGTTCATGTTGTTTAGCCGGAGGTTTCAGAATCTAATCTCAGCACATCTTAACCTCGTCCTGAATGGGAACACGACGGCTGCAACACAACATTTAGTCACGACGCCCGCAGCCAAGTGTTTATGCTAAACAACGAGGGATTCCGCTCGCATGCGCTGGTGGCTGCTCATAATCATACACTCTGCTTCCCCGACATGTTCCGCTGCTCACCAGAACCCCACTGCACACCTCACCGTTCCTCGCTGAGCCCTTCCTCAGCTCTTCTCTCCAGCCGTTCTCTCCACACCGAGCCGTTCTCTCCATCAATATTGCTGCAGTCTCCTTTCCATTGTTTTGGTTGCAAACCCTTTGTGTGCTTAGACCCAGTGTGATGTTCAGATGTCCACTCCAGAACCTCCAGTGGGTCCTGGAGAGCCCTCGTGAGGTGATGCTCTCCTTGAGTCGACCCACACGACACCAAACCGTTCACAAGAGGCTCCATGTCGTCTTCAGATGTTATGAGGATGCAGCCGCGAGAGGCCAGACGGATTCCTGCCGACATAAACCCCAGAATAAAATGGGTCTTGCATTGCTGATGTGACATATTTTCCAAATCCCTATTCAAACAACCTTTCAGTGCAATTATTGGCTCATCAGATGTTAAGCTTTCTTTGTTGGACTAGATGATACAATGAACACATTTCCATTTTACAGGACCTTTAGTTAACCATATTGATAACACTTTGCATAATAGTACATTCATTTTCCATTAATTAACAGATCAGTAAGAAGCAGGTAAGGGTTAGATTATCATACTCAAGGATGCTTACAGGTTAGGCTGCAGACAGAAAGCAGCACCCATAACACTCTGACTGGGAGTCAAATACCCCAGGCACTATCCTGAACCCTTTTTAATCAATTTAATGCAAAGTATTGGTCATGTTAATTTTGGCATGCATTATTGCCATATTGACAACATAATGAGTGGATAAATGAGCTTACAAGGTGAGGCATTTAAATGTTGTGTCGTCTTTTAGCTGCCAAGCGACATGGCAGCCGATAAGTGAATTTAAATAAGGTGCTTGATAGAAATGAGTGAGAAAGGAGATGCATTTATCCAACGTGACAGATAGATCTATCTTGGACTGCCACCTCCACGTTTCTAATGGAAGACTAGTTCAAGGCTTAGCGGAAATAAACCGCTATTCGAGGCAGATTTAAGCTCCTGTATCTAGTATCCACCCGGGGCTGGCCCTGGGTGAGTCTTCACTGACCCCACGGGCTGCTGCTCTCCAACACCCATCAGGGCCACAGAGGTCCGTCTCTCCTGCTGCGTCTCCTGGACAGACGAAGAACTTGTGTCTGTAATCATTTAGAGGCCTGTGTGCAGCATCACGCAGACCTAAACACACGCGGCAGGGAGGAGATGTTTCGGCAGAGGTGTGAAGCCTCACAGCAGCTCGGTGATGGGCTCCATGATGAAACCGTACTAAGACGGCCCGTGATGTAACAGCTCTTTACCAGCCCCCAGGGCCCTCCTCCTTCCGGAGATACTTCATGTTTCACACCATGGTGTCAATCAAACCAGCTACAACAGCCGCGCAACAGCCGCGCGGGAAACACTGAGTGGTATTGCTCAAGAACATCTCAACACATTTGACAGGAGGAGTCAGCTCTTCTGGATGGGCCATCGGTTGGACTCCTATCAGGTGCTGTTGGAGGGCCTCAGGGCTCTGCCGTGTCTACATGTGGACGGTAAAGGACGGAGGAGTCGTCATCAGAACAACTCAGGGCTCAAGTGACCAAACCATCAACATCATCCACCTTATTCAAATAAATAAAACATCTAATCTCTTCAATCCGTTTTAAGGAAACTCATCTAACACATCTTACATAAGTACAGGATAACAAACACCTAAACAAGGTGTCTCAAGGGGACAGGGTTCTACAAGGTGTCTCTAGAGCCGGTTCTACAAGGTATTTCTAGAGCCGGTTCTACAAGGTGTTTCTAGAGGGCAAGCCGGTTCTACAAGGTGTTTCTAGAGCCGGTTCTACAAGGTGTTTCTAGAGCCGGTTCTACAAGGTGTCTCTAGAGCCGGTTCTACAAGGTGACTCTAGAGCCGGTTCTACAAGGTGTTTCTAGAGTCGGTTCTACAAGGTGACTCTAGAGCCGGTTCCACAAGGTGTTTCTAGAGCCGGTTCTACAAGGTGTTTCTAGAGTCGGTTCTACAAGGTGACTCTAGAGCCCGTTCCACAAGGTGTTTCTAGAGCTGGTTCTACAAGGTGACTCTAGAGCCGGTTCTACAAGGTGTTTCTAGAGTCGGTTCTACAAGGTGTTTCTGGGTGAGCCAGTTCTACAAGGTGTTTCTAGAGCTGGTTCTACAAGGTGTTTCTGGGTGAGCCGGTTCTACAAGGTGTTTCTAGAGTCGGTTCTACAAGGTGTTTCTGGGTGAGCCGGTTCTACAAGGTGTTTCTAGAGCTGGTTCAACAAAGTGTTTCTGGGTGAGCCGGTTCTACAAGGTGTTTCTAGAGTCGGTTCTACAAGGTGACTCTAGAGCCGGTTCCACAAGGTGTTTCTAGAGCTGGTTCTACAAGGTGACTCTAGAGCCGGTTCTACAAGGTGTTTCTAGAGTCGGTTCTACAAGGTGTTTCTGGGTGAGCCAGTTCTACAAGGTGTTTCTAGAGTCGGGTCTACAAGGTGTTTCTGGGTGAGCCGGTTCTACAAGGTGTTTCTAGAGCCGGTTCTACAAGGTGTTTCTAGAGCCGGTTCTACAAGGTGTTTCTAGAGCCGGTTCTACAAGGTGTCTCCTTCTGAGCAGGAGGCGGCTGACCGTGAGGATTCCTTTGTGATTGTAGATGAGGCTGATGCGCTATCGGCCGTCTGTCAGCGTTCCATCGCCCATCTGTCTCCTCTGAAGGCTCAGCATCGCTCTGCTCTCAGCGCCTCACGGCCGCCTGCTTCTCATGCACAAGTTGGGACTGGTGCTTTGAAGCACAGGGAACCAGATCCAAATCAAAGAGAGTCTCGCTGGTGGATTCAATCTGTGACAATGTTTAGTCCGTCTCTGTGAGCTGGGAGGAGCTCAGCTAGGCTGAATGTTTCACATGTATTTCACATGTCTATTATCCATATATCAATCTATCTCTCCGTCCATCCATCTGTCTAAAACCATCTGCCTTCTCCATCTATCTACCCATCTATATCATCCTTTATCTTACTATCTATCTCTTCGTGTTGTGTTCTAGAGGAAATGCAGAACAGTCGTCATGAACCACGAAGGCAAAACCTCTCATCTGAAACCCAGAGGAGTTGATGTGAGCGAGGGACCAAGTTACAACCTGGCCTTGTTCCTCAGAGGAGACACAACAGCTACCTCAGAGCAACAGGCTGCAGAAACAGTTTGGGTTCGCAGGATAACCGGCATCGGCTCTGAATAATTCATCTTTAGAGGCAACGAACACAGGCGACGTCACATCAGAAAGCAGATAATCAAACCACAAAGTTGTGTGGCTATAAAAGCTGGATTAATATTGCATGAATCTGCCCTAGATTTCCTGTTCCAGCAAACTCTTCTGCAGAGATATTGACAGTTTTAATTTCCCTCTTCCGATTGCATCGTCCCCCAGACATTAACTTAATCGACGAGTTCCAACGAGTGGAACTTAAACCAAATCAATGGCTGATCCTCGCCTTTCTTAAGACGCGAGTTCTGTAGCTAGTGCTCCTCTTCCTGTGGATTACCCAGAGTTCACTTCCTGCGGTAATTGGTGTTTGACTCCAACACATCCTCCTCCCCCCCACTTCCCAGAAGGCCGTGCGGCCCTCCTTCCACTGCCCCCCTCCCCCCCCCCACGGGTATTGCTGCTCTCTCTCCGGTTCCCCGGTTCTGCGATGCGGTAATGGCCCATTATGTGAGACAGGCTGGCAGCGCGCCGCCCGGACAGAGCCTGCGCCCGGGGACTGTGATCCCGCCCGCCGCTGTCAGCGCGACGGCAGGTAAAGGTGTACTTAGTGGGTTCACCACACATCCTCTCACTGGGGGATCCGGTACGACAGAGCCTATCCCTCTCTTTAAGCAACCTGGTCCGGGTCTCTGGTGTGTAGACAGCAGTAGTGGTGAGGCCAGGAGCTGTGCTGATGAACTGCAATGTCTACCTGTAGGGCAGGCTGCCCTATAGCAGGGTTCTGACCCCTACCTGTAGGGCAGGCTGCCCTATAGCAGGGCTCTGACCCCTACCTGTAGGGCAGGCTGTCCTATAGCAGGATGTCTACCTGTAGGACAGCCCTTGCATGCTCCTTGCATTGTCCTGCAGACAGGTTACTGTAAGCGTCTGCTAAATAAGGGTATAATTCAATTGTAAGTAGTAATGGGGTAGATGTTCATTTTCTTGTGTTTGTTGCCTTTGTCATCGCAGGTCAGTTTGGGGTTTGTTTTGTTCAATCAGCTGGTCTTGTGATTAACAGTCACAAGACAGGGAGTTACACAAATGTAAGTCTATGTTCTAGATTTATATACCATATACTGAGGTGGCTAATCACACAGCAAAGGGGTTAGACAGTGAATACAGACACAGGTCATTAGGGAGAGAGTAGGGGTTAGACAGTACAGAGACAGGACATTAAGGAGCAGGTAGGGGTTAGACAGTACAGAGACAGGTCAGTAAGGAGCAGGTAGGGGTTAGACAGTACAGAGATGGGTCATTAAGGAGCAGGTAGGGGTTAGACAGTACAGAGACAGGTCATTAAGGAGCAGGTAGGGGTTAGACAGTACAGAGACGGTCATTAAGGAGCAGGTAGGGGTTAGACAGTACAGAGACAGGTCATTAAGGAGCAGGTAGGGGTTAAACAGTACAGAGACAGGTCATTAAGGAGCAGGTATGGGTTAGACAGTGAATACAGAGACAGGTCATAAGGAGTGATTGACAGATGGAGGACCGAACAGGCCCCTACCCCCTAGTGGACCACCAGACTGTAGATCTGAGGGAGAAAACCACATCGGTGCAGGAGCCCTCGAATAACGCAAATAGCGGCCTCCATTAGGGCCCAACAGCTGGTAGAACAGCCCTAATGGAGGCTGGGAGATAAGGCACAAGTCCCTCTAGATTTGTGGAGAACAGCATGCACAGAAGATAGAGAGACAGAGACAAAGAGAGAGGGAGAGACAGAGACAGAGCGGGAGTGACAGAGAGAGAGAGAGGGAGAGAGGGAGGGAGGGGAGAGATTGAGCGAGAGAGGTAGCAAGAAAGTGAAAGAGCACGCAAGGAGGGGAGAGAGAGAGGAGAGGAAGAGGAGAAAAGGAGAAGGGGAGGGAGGGAGAGAGGAGAGAGGGAGAGAGAACATTCAGCATTCATCTAAAAAGTGGCCTTTTATCATTTATTCATTTGAAATGCAAAAGCCAGAAACGCAGATATGTAGCACCAGAGTCCACTTAGCGTCTCTCCCTCCCTACCCACTCCCCTGACTCCTTCCCTATCCTCTCTCCTCTCTCTCCTCTCTCATTCCCTCTCCTCTCTCTTTTTCATCTCTCCCTCTCTCTCTCATCTCTCCTTTATCCCTCCCTTTCCTCTCTCATCTCTCCCTGTCATCTCTCTCTCTCTCCTACCTTCTCTTTCTCTCTCCCTCTCCTCTCTCTCTCATCTCTCCTGTCTCTCTCCCTCTCCTCTCTCTCATCTCCGCTGTCTCTCTCCCTCTCCTCTCTCTCTCATCTATCCCTCCCTCTCTCTCATCTCCCCTGTCTCTCTCCCTCTCCTCTCTCTCTCTCCCATCTCTCTCTCCCTCTCCTCTCTCCCTCCCTCTCTGCTCTCTCATCACTCCTGTCTCCCTCCCTCTCCTCTCTCTCTCTCATCTCTCCCTCTCTGGATCTCATTTGCATTTGCAGGACTGCAGCGCTGGAGTCAAGGCTTGCTCTTGTGCACTCTGAAGCGCTGTGCGTGAGCGTCATGCACAGCCCTCGTGCACGGCCCTCGTGCACGCTCCCCTGAGGCCGTCCTCACTGATACTTGTTGCCGGACATGTTGAAGGCAGTTGGAAAACATTTCAAAACACTGCTGCCGGCACACGATGACCCCTCCACGACCCCCAGCCCGCCACCCACCAACCCTCACGGCCAAATACCACAGTAGAGAAGAATACAACAGTAGAATACCACTAACCCTCACAGCAGTAGAGGAGAAAACCACTAACCCCCACAGCAGTAGAGTAGAGTAGAATACCACTAAACCTCACAGCAGTAGAGTAGAAAACCACTCACCCTCACAGCAGTAGAGTAGAATACCACTAACCCTCACAGCAGTAGAGTAGAGTAGAATACCACTAACTAACTAACCACTATACGACTGAATAGATGAAGAAAGGGTTCATATTTCATGTATTTCAACCCAGCAGACTTGTTGTAGGCAGCAGCGTTGTAGGCTAGACAATGTCATCCATGATACGATGACAGCTCAGCTTTAAGGTTTGATGGTTTTGACACAAAACCATCACAAAGGTGAAACAGAAACCAAGGTTACTACCATAGAGATGAAATATAATACATACAGGGTCACACTACGCATTGGAATTAGTATTAGTGTGTAAGAGTATCATGTGTAGAGATCTAATATGATCCACACAGCATCAAAACACCAATGGAGTTTCCGTTATCATTACAGACAAGACGAGCCGGTCGGACTCAGAACCGATTACGCTGCTTAATACGATGGAAATCTAATTTACCTCCCCGCAAAATGAGATAACCAATAAATAAATTAGATGGTCTCGTAGCCCTGTGGGGATTCGGAGAATCGGGGCTAGCTAGATATCTGGCGCATGCGGCATTAGCTAGCTAGCCTGGCGACAGTTGAATGCTACCAGCTAGCTGCTACAGTAATAATGTTTCGGAATTCAGACTGCTGTCTGCATCAGCTACATCAGCTCTGTAAACGTGATAAACCAAATAACAAAAAAACATCTCAGACGCCTTCAGCGTGTTTAATAGTTATATTTATGCATATTCATTATCTTTGTGGAAACAGTGGAAAGAAGACTTTTATTATACCTTAAGTCTTTAGACCGGCAGACCTCCTCAGCCAATCACAGCTTCCATATAAAAACCTTATTAAACTACTGAGAACTTTCTGGTTCATCTGTGGCTGTGTGTGTGTGTGTGCACGCGCCCTTGTGTGTGTGTGTGTGTGTGTGTGTGTGTGTGTGTGTGTGTGCGCGCGCCCTCATTTGTGTGCACGGCCTTGTGTGTGCACGCCCTTGTGTGTGTGTGTGTGTGTCCCCATGTGTGTGTGTGTGTGTGTGTGCACGCCCTCGTGTGTGTGTGTGTGTGTGTGTGTGTGTGTGTGTGCACGCCCTTGTGTGTGTGTGTGTGTGTGTGTGTGTGTGTGTGTGCAGTGCGTGGGAGGGAGAGCAGAAACATGCTGACCGTCTCTTTCCGCCGCTGTCAGGACCAATCAGTGTCTCCCAAGTTAATGGAGAACACAAAACCTATTTAAGAGCTACATTTACCACTTGGCTGGTTCCATTACATTGTGTAATTTCTAGGTGTCACATTTCCCCCCCACATGTCTGTCTCAATGCTCCGCCAAGCGTCCACTTATTAGTTAGCCTCCGATGGCTGCCGAGAAGCCTGCATATCTCCCTCTGTACGCCCCCCCCCCCCCCCCACCCTGCTTTACCATTAACCTCGCTCCCCTCCTGGTACGCACCGGAAACCAGGGAATCAGCCAAGTGTCGAGTGATGGGAAGCATCGTCTCCCAGTCCGCGGGTCACTATGGTGGCTCTGTTCGCTCTCGCAGCCTCAGGGGAAGGCGCTCATCTCTTTATGTTACAATAGCCGCGTTTACATGGACACTTCTGATCCGATTCGATTTCTAATCGGAATAAATCTATTCCTATCATGCGATCCGAACGTACTGTATATATGGCATTTCCAAAAGTGGTAAGCGAACGTTCTGTCTCTCGCGCACACCTGACACATCTGGACCGGCGGCGACTTAATGGACGTGTTATCACTATTTGGCATTTTTATGTCTTTTGTTGGTTTTGTTTGCATCGTTTGTTGGTAAGGTTGGTCTGAAGCGCTCGTAGAAACTTCTTAGCTCTACCGTAGTGATGATTCAGCTCCTGACGCATTCTCCGCCACTGTACAGTAACCTTTATAAATCCCCGTTGCGCATGGAACTGCCACATTGACAGTGTTGTGTTTCACAAATATACAGTACATTACATATACGGTACAGCAGGCGAGGTCAGCTCGACTCTCTTCCAATAATTTCAAAAACTCGCAACTTCAGGCCTATTTTTTTTTACAATTCAAAAATTAACAAAACTGTCTTCTAAATTAATGAAATACTGGGAAACGAATAAACCATTATAAGCAACGAGTGAACTTAATATTTTTTTCAACCACTGCCTCTTCCCCTTGACGGTGCGCAAAGCCCGCACGGCGCACACAGACAGGTAACAAAAAGCAAAGCAGTCTCAGCATAAACACACAGTTGTGCGTTAAATTTGTCCATCGGGGAACACGTCAATTCCTCTAATGCTGACGTTTAAAATAAATCGGCACCTATTTACCTTGATCTTCAGCTGTACCCTTGCTGAACTCCCTGCATCCTCACTGTCTTTATTCATTTTTTCCAGATTGGCAGTCTTATCATGGTAAACTAGCTCATTGGTGAACACCTCGTCAGGTGTTTAACAGCGACAAGCACTCGGAGACAGTAGGCCTAAAGAAAGACAGGTCCATAGCTGCTATACACGTTTGATGTGGATAATATTATGTCCTTGATGTGTATACATGTCGATTATAGCGGACTACAACACCTCTTCTATTCTGCATAGAATTGTATTCCGATCAGAGAATTGTATTCCGATTGAGGCGTATATATGATCATTTTTTATTCAGATTGAGCTGTTCTTCCACTTCTATTCAGAACAGAAGTGTCCATGTAAACGCGGCTACTGTGAGCCTATGTTTATTTATTCCAAGGCTCTGTTAAATACTTGATTAACACTGCATCTAGCAGACCACTGCCTCTAACAGACCACTGAGTAACAGACCACTGCATCTAACAGACCACTGCATCTAACAGACCACTGCATCTAACAGACCACTGCCTCTAACAGACCACTGCATCTAACAGACCACTGCCTCTAACAGACCACTGCATCTAACAGACCACTGAGTAACAGACCACTGCATCTAACAGACCACTGCCTCTAACAGACCACTGAGTAACAGACCACTGCCTCTAACAGACCACTGCATCTAACAGACCACTGAGTAACAGACCACTGCATCTAACAGACCACTGCCTCTAACAGACCACTGCATCTAACAGACCACTGCCTCTAACAGACCACTGCATCTAACAGACCACTGAGTAACAGACCACTGCCTCTAACAGACCACTGCATCTAACAGACCACTGCCTCTAACAGACCACTGCCTCTAACAGACCACTGCATCTAACAGACCACTGCATCTAACAGTCATTATGGCAGAATCCCCCACTACAGGGTAGAGGAGGTTATTAACATGAGGAGATACATCCACTATGAAACCAGCCCCTGTACATTATCCCTGATACAGATAGTATTCAAATGTGGGTTTATTATTGCAACACGCTAGTTTATTAGCTATTGATGTCATATGATTATCAAATGATGTCTACTGATTATATCAGAACATAATATTATCCTCTCTTAATGCGGTCACAAGAGAAAGGTTTTCTCCTCTGGAATCTGTCTTCATGACAATGGGAATTTAATCTTGTATGATTGAATGTATTCTAATGTGATATACTGTTTTCTTTTGGCGATGTGAAGCACTTAATGCAGAAGTTTAAATCGAAATAAAGTGTGAGACGGTCAATGGACATAAGAAAGACTGACTCCATGGCATGCAGACCAGGACCAGGACTGTGAGGACTCCAGAGTTCCAGCAGGACTTTGGTCTAGAGTTCCCCAGAGCTCCAGAGTCCTGTTCCAGCAGGGCTTTAAGAGCTCCTAGTGTCTCTGGGGCGCTGGGGGTTAACCACTCTGCTCGGTGTAACTCCACCACTTAACAATCTGCCAGCGACTCCCAGCACCAGCGATGGGAGCTAGTGATATCATCGCCTTCCACTTTGTCACAGGCCGGGCCCATGTTTAATCAGCGACCAAATATTGACTTTCTGGTCATCCTTACACCCAAAATCAATGGCAGCTCCCAAGATACAATCAGGAATTTCATTTGATTTGTGACCTAAAGTGCTTCTGTTTCTCTCGCCTCTCTGCAGGCCGCTGGAGCCTTCCTCCACATCACATGACAGCCCAGCATGGAGAGGCCTGTACCCCCTCCCTCCCCTCGGCCCCTCTAGCTCCTGAGACGATGGAGAGGCCTGTACCCCCTCCCTCCCCTCGGCCCCTCTAGCTCCTGAGTCGATGGAGAGGCCTGTACCCCCTCCCTACCCTGACACTGCGATGGTCACTTTGGCTCAGGAGTCGACGGCCTGTGAGCCATCCTAAAGGTCCCTGGCCTCTCCGCAGTGTTTGTCGGGTACGCTTGACTAAGCGGGTCGCTTTCTCTCCTGCTTCCCGCCCGCCCAGAGTCTTCAGACGTGCGCGGTGGGATCGATGGCGTGTCGCCCTATGAGCGCCGAGCGCGGAGAGGAGGTCATTGAGGATGCAGAGCCATGGCACTGCGAGGTCCTTCCCTCTCCTCTTAATTACACGCGATCGCCCGCAGTTATGAGATCTATCAAGATGCCAATACTTACAAGTGGGGAAATAAGGCGGTAATTGATTCCAGGATGGGTGATCATTGCTATTGAGTTACACGGTGGTCCGCGTGGGACCCGCTGGCCAAGGAAGATCAGCATAAATCAGGCGGGACAGCAGACAGATAATGACATATTCATGACGGTAAACAAATCGCATTGATAAAGTGCAGCTGCCTCTAATTCACTCTGCCTCCGCGCCGGAGTATGTCACTGTTGCAGTTCATCCTGTCAATACTGAATATTTAGATGTACACACTCGCCAACGCACAACAAGGTATTAATTATGTCCCGGCGCGCAGGGCCATCACATAGGAATTTATATTTTCTCAGCGTTTCGGCAAATGGAGATCAGAGAGCTCAGAGATATTGACGTTCAAGGCTACAAGGCGACGGTATAAATATACCCTCCGAGCTGCCGAAGCCCTGAACGGGGTCGGTCTGAATGAGGTCGGTGTGGACGCCGTGGCCTGGTGTTTAGAAAGACTCTCTTCTTCCTCGTCGCCGACTAAAACTCAGGTCAGCGGGCTCCACTCCTCCATCTGGCCATCGCTGGTTCTCGTCCGAGCTGCCGCTGGCAGAGTTTATTAAAAGAACCCTGAGGAGCAGTAATGATGTGCTTGGCGTCGATGTGGAAACGCAGAGCTTTAATGAAGCGTTCTGGAGCCAGGAATCAGCCCTCGCATGAGGAATTAAAGACGTCTCCTTAAAGCGTAACGGCTGGGGGGCGGACATGCTAATAGTCAGGATTAGAGACAGCGAGGTGGGTGAAATGGATCTGTGGCCTGCCTTAACTCCGGGGGGGGGGGGGGGGGGGGGGGGAGGGTCTGCTGTATTGTCCATGTGATTAGGTGGTGGTTAGGGTGTCCTAGCCCATGTGACCTGGGTTACGGTGACCTAGCCCATGTGACCTGGGTTTGAGTTAGGGTTAGGCTACCGTCCCTGGTGACCTGGGTTAGGGTTAGGCTACCGTCCCTGGTGACCTGGGTTAGGGTTAGGCTACCGTCCCTGGTGACCTGGGTTAGGGTTAGGGTGTCCTCCCGGCTGACCCTCCCCGGTGACTCTGCATGAAGCCGTGATTGATCAGAGAGAGGAGGGTCAGGAGCCATAGCAGAGCTCAGAAGGTGGATGACGACACACTCCCTGACACGGACACCAGCACCTTCTACCCGTCTACGGCTGGCCATCGGCTGGCTGTGACTGTGGTCTCCTGTCTGTCTGCTATGGTGCAGGTGACTGTGGTCTCCTGTCTGTCTGCTACGGTGCTTTGATCCAAAGGTTGGAGAAGATGTCGAAAACCTTCAATCCCACCGACTAGCTGAATAAAATACCAGATGAAGTACTACACACAGTAGAAATACTCAGATTAAGTACTACACACAGTAGAAATACCCAGATTTTGAAGTACTACACACAGTAGAAATACTAGTCGTAGAAGGAAGAGTTTCAAGTTATGGCTGAATCTTAGTAAGTCATTTAACAGACACTTTTTAAACATATACTCTTGATATGATATATTCTCTAAGGAGCAGGTTGGGGTAAGGGCATCTTGCACATCAACTAATTTCCACCCTTCAAAACAACAGCAGAATAATTTATCTGGTTATGCTCATACATGCTACACTGATGCATGTCTGCAAGAATAAACATTAAACACACACACATACACACACACACACACACACACAGACACACTCTGTTGCTTGTATAAATAAACAACCACATTGTGAATGGCCAGTGGGCTTTATGAATATTCATGAACTCTCCCCGCAACATGTTTCCATCTCTGTATGTTTCCTTCTCTGTGTGGTGTGTCTCTGTATCTCTGTATGGTGTATCTCTATGTGGTGTATCTCTGTATCTCTGTATGGTGTATCTCTATGTGGTGTATCTCTGTATCTCTGTATGGTGTATCTCTGTGTGGTGTGTCTCTGTATCTCTGTATGGTGTATCTCTGTGTGGTGTATCTCTTTGTGGTGTATCTCTGTGTGGTGTATCTCTGTGTGGTGTATCTCTTTGTGGTGTATCTCTTTGTGGTGTATCTCTGTGTGGTGTATCTCTATGTGGTGTATCTCTGTGTGGTGTATCTCTTTGTGGTGTATCTCTATGTGGTGTATCTCTGTGTGGTTTATCTATATATGGTGTATCTCTGTGTGGTGTATCTCTATGTGGTGTATCTCTGTCTGGTGTATCTCTTTGTGGTGTATCTCTGTGTGGTGTATCTCTTTGTGGTTTATCTATATATGGTGTATCTCTATGTGGTGTATCTCTGTGTGGTTTATCTATATATGGTGTATCTCTGTGTGGTGTATCTCTGTGTGGTGTATCTCTATGTGGTGTATCTCTGTGTGGTTTATCTATATATGGTGTATCTCTGTGTGGTGTATCTCTGTGTGGTGTATCTCTGTGTGGTGTATCTCTATGTGGTGTATCTCCATATATATCTCTATGCGCTGGCATTCATAATTGAAGTGGGCAATAAAATAAATAAGAACGGTGTTGTTAATACTGAAACTGCTTAATAAGGCTCTACTGGTTTACAGCCACTGACATGTAGCCCTGAACCCCCTCACGCACACACACAAGCCAACACAAACACACTTACACACACACAAACAGAAACACACCACCCACACGCATTTGCATATTTTGCATACGCAAAATATGTAACCAACACTACATTCCTATTTCTGTTATAGGCGTACACCATTTATGTGATTATAGTGGCTGTAAATAATACACTAATACCATACCGTGGCCTGTGATACTGTCTATTCTGAATGTGTGCGACTGTATTCTGGTCAGAGAGATGCTTTCTCCACCAGGAGGCTCTAGCTCCACCAGGAGGCTCTAGCTCCACCAGGAGGCTCCACCAGGAGGCTCCACCAGGAGGCGCCGGCTCCACCAGGAGGCTCCAGCTCCACCAGGAGACTCTAGCTCCACCAGGAGGCTCCAGCTCCACCAGGAGGCTCCACCAGGAGGCGCCGGCTCCACCAGGAGGCTCTAGCTCCACCAGGAGGCTCCAGCTCCACCAGGAGGCGCCGGCTCCACCAGGAGGCTCCAGCTCCACCAGGAGGCTCTAGCTCCACCAGGAGGCTCCAGCTCCACCAGGAGGCTCCACCAGGAGGCTCTAGCTCCACCAGGAGGCTCCAGCTCCACCAGGAGGCTCTAGCTCCACCAGGAGGCGCCGGCTCCACCAGGAGGCGCCGGCTCCACCAGGAGGCTCCACCAGGAGGCTCTAGCTCCACCAGGAGGCTCTGTCTCCTCCCCCGCCCTTCAGAGCTCCTCCCTCGCTCAGCGGCTGGTCTATAAGTTTGATCAGTGTTAACGAGTGGGCCGGCTGGGGAGAGGCTGCTGCTGATTGGCTGAACAGGGATCGATGGCGGGGGGCACGAGGGGTCTACATTACAGATCAAACACCAGGCCCCCCCCCCCCCCCGCCCTCACCCCCCCCACTTCCCTCAGCCCTGTGTGTGTGTGTGTCCGTGTGTGTCCATGTATGTGTCCATGTGTGTGTGTGTCCGCATGTGTGTGTGTGTGTGTGTCTGTGTGTGTGTGTGCGTGTGTGTCCGTGTGTGTGTGTGTGTGTGTGTGTGCATGTGCGTGTGTGTGTGTGTGTGTCCGTGTGCGTGCGTGCGTGCGTGCGTGCGTGCGTGCGTGCGTGCGTACGTGCGTGCGTGCGTGCGTTCGTGGGCCCTGTCTCAAGTAACAAACACACCGTCGGCGAACGCCGTGCGTCAAACCCAACGTTCCCATTATTTCCGACATATTGGCCCACACTGGTGGCGGCTAGACGCCAGCGCTCGTCTAGACGCTGCCCCACCATTCCTCACGCCACGGTCCTGTTGCCTAGCGTCGCCGCCCCAGAAAAAGCGCTTTTTTTAAAGCAGTTTCGTACATCCCGGCTTGATACAAGCTCCCGTACATATGGAGATAGTTGCTGCAGTAGATGAATAATTCCACAATGCAAAAAGAAGGAGCAATGAGCAATTGTTTACAGCGTAAACACAGTTCCCGACAGTACACCAAATGACTATGAATTCAAGTGACTTTCATTGTAAGCACAACCTGAGGATCACGGGCGTCGGGCCCATATGTGTAGACAGACAGTCCCTGCAGCAGGTGTTCAGGGACGAGGCGACAGGAAGAATCGGCCAATCAGGGCAGATTGCACCTTCTTTCCGCGTTGGCGTGGGGGCCGCTCTGACAACGGACGCTGCGGGACTCGCAGCGCGGCCCTGATTGTGCAGCACGGTGCTCATCAGAGTCTCTTCAGCTCAGCCAATCAGCCGTGCCCTTACCTGCGCTGCCTCCCCCCCCCCCCCCCTCCAGCAGTTGTCATGACGACCTGATCAAGCCCCCTATTCACGGAGCGACACTTGAATGACCACTTTCAAAATCAGGTGAAGGCAGACGAGCACCCCCCCCCCGCCAGCTCTGCGGCACGCCAGCCCTCCCCCTCCCTCCCAGACTAGGATCCCCCCCCTCAGGCCATTCCCCCCCCCCGCTCCCCTCCTGTGACCTATCGGAGCGATGACGTCCGGAGAGAATCCATTTCATAACGATCAGTCTTATTTCTTATTGAAGAGGAGCAGAGACAGGCCTTCAGAGGTCAGAGGTCACAGTGGGCTTCCTGTTGAAGGAAAGAGGGTGTGTTGTCCATGCTGCTGGTGAGCTCCTCTTGTGTTCTGGCTCCTCCTGTCTCCAACCGTCTACTCCATCTGTGTTACATGGATTCAGCTGGAGAGTTAGTGAGCACAAGTGTTTCGCACAGCAACGTTTTATCAGTTATGGAGATGCGCTTATCTTAACATGTCGAAACAGGTGGATGTGACAAATTGCATGTCAATGTGTGAGGCTAAACAGTTGGAGCAGTTAGCGTTGCTGACTTCCACCGTTCCCACCGGCCGAGTTCTTGCAGTAATAATAGTGCATAAATGGGTGCTTCTAGCTCTGCCACCTACATGCGTATTCATCCACCCCTGACCGTTTCCTAACAAGGTCAAGGGAGAAGAGCTCCCTGGGTACGGGGCCTCACTGCACAGTCACCATCTTAGTATGGAGCCAGGTCACTTAAGGTCCTCGTTGACTAGGAGTGATGTTCATTAGCAATCCTCAGCCACTCAGTGACAGAACACATGGGACTGTCCACCCACATGATGGATGAGGTTGTAAAGTAAGTCCCCTTTCGTCAATAACTACTCTGGAATCACCTGTGAGCTGCTCAGCTCCTATCAAAAGTATACCGACTCAACATTTGCACAGAACTTATATTAGAGACTTTGATTGCAAATAAGATCAGCAGAAGCTGTAGGGAGGATATTTTTATTCGAATGTAATTACAAAAGATAAAGTTGCAACTGTTAGGAAAGAATGTCAGAGTATAAAATATCAAAGTCGAAAATGAAAATAATTAAGACAACATATTTCCATGCATTGCTAGCAAAGCCAGCAAAACAAACCATGTGTTCATTAAAACAGTTTATTCTGGAAGCACCAAGTGTTAGGACACGTCAGGCAGACTGGCGATCGTGACTTTGTTGGTCCTCATGCGCTCTAGAGGATGGATGCAAAAACTGAAGTCAGTACATAGTAAACATGTGCACTAGATGATTAGAAAGACATTCTGATAACCAAACGTAAACTAAAATGTCTACAATAGGACTTGACAACATAGGACCGCTTGTTGTGGTTAATCAAATGTGGCAATACATTGATAATGGTATACTGACACTTGAACTATTTAAAGACACATCTTCAGACCATTAAGCTGCTTATCAAGGTCAATGCAGTTTTTTTTATCAATAAGACCATTATAGCTACAAACCCTAACTAAAAGTAGGTGAGAATACCGAATGGGGTGAAGGTAAAAATACATCCAACCCTCCAGGCCAGTCTGGTATCTGCATGACTACCCAGTGTCAAACCGCCAACTCTAAGCAGATCAGATTTCTATAGTGACAATACTTTAAGGGCTTTCAAACAGCCAGGAATGCGGTTGACGGGACAATCCTACAGGCAAGGCAGAGACAAAGCAAATTATTTCAATTAGAGCAACTACAAAGGACAAATGACAAAGTTGCTAAAAAAGGTAGCATAAAGCAAAAAGGTGGCTTCCAGGACCATAGGAGTGACTGCATCTGAGTGTTAAAGTCAAGACAGAAAACTTCCCTAAAAAGCAGTCTCATCGTTCCAAAAGCATGGCCTACCTCCCAGTACCATGGCCACTTGTCTGCTGCATGTCAGACAAGTGTTGCTGGACCAGAAAAGAACCATGATACAGAACATCAAGTGTGGCTGGACCAAAAGACCTTCAGGGTAGGGTACAGTGCAGCATGGTATGGTACATCAAAGTGGGATTGGAGCAGGTGATCATGGTAGAGCAAAGTGGGATTGGACCAGAAGACTCTAGGGCCCAGCAGACTCTAGGATCAGAGCAGAAGAACCACCAGAGCAAAGCGGGGTCAGGCTTTACCATCCTGATTCAAACTATGAAAGAAACAGTTCTTTAGGATACTGACAAACATCAGCTACAGCTGAACATTGTCCTGTAGGCCCGGGTTCTCCTGGAGAGTTCTCCCCGTGCCATAGCGGCGCCCAAGTATCGCTCTTTCACAACAGACGCTTCAGTTTCCCCTTTCTGTTGCCACAGTTACCAGGGCCTCAGTGTACACGGTGGAGGTAGTCGTTACTCTGGGGGGGCCACAGGGGGCCCCCCCACGAGTCAAGACAGTCACCTCATCAACACAAGTTGTACAAAATATACACATTGAAAAATACATGGAGCGTTAACAGCAAGTTTAACAGGGAGTTAAATTCAACCCTAAAGTGACAAAAAGTTATTTTGATAAATGCACTACGTTTTTGCCACTATAACAAAAACAAATTCAGGGACTATAAGTGGCCAGTACTATAGAGTGAAATTACAACTCAATAGGAAGTGCAGATCCCATGTGTGCAGTGAACAAATGCACAACAACTCCAACCTCAAAAGCCCAAATTACATCTACACACCTCTATCCATCTAGCTCATGAAATAAGTACAGGGGTAGTATGGGGTTACTCACTGCAACGTCACTGTCAGCAATGACAGGGAAAGGAGACAGAACCACCGACCACAGAAACACTGTGAACAATAAGAGAAACAGAAGCCAGCATTAAAAGTAAAACACATGACTCACCAAAGAATAAAACAGTGGAAGACTTACCAGCTGGGTTAAGCAAGATGCAACCTACACCAACAATGGAGGCCAGATAAAAACTGAGCCAGCCCAGCTGCGTCTAATTAACATTAGTGCCCAACTGCATCGACCAATCATGGTCACTGGACGCAGGTGAGAGGGCGTGGCATCAATTAGGTTTCAAGTGAGCCGATTGGTGCTGCTACACTGGGGCTGAGAGCATGTCTGATAGACATAATGTAATCACAAAGGCCTCTGTCATGACCGCCTCCGCTCTGGAAGCCGAGGAGCATTGGAACGTTAGCTGTTCTGTGGAACGGCGGAAGAATGGGTTGTTCTTCTGGTTTAATTCATACCATCTGACGGAAATACGGCACCCGGCGATACAACGGCGGACTGGTGGAGGAGAACCGAACGGGAGGAACCGTTGGCCCCATCAACGCACCACACCGAACAGAACCGAACCAAACAGCACCAACGGGAGGAACCATCGGATCACGAGCCGCACCGAGCCGTCTGTGATACGAGGATGTGAGCTGTGATACGAGGATGTGACCGTGGCCTTTGATACGTGGATGTGACCTGTGATAGGAGGATGTGACCGTGGCCTTTGATACGTGGATGTGGCCTGTGATAGGAGGATGTGACCGTGGCCTGTGATACGAGGATGTGACCCGTGATACGAGGATGTGAGCTGTGATACGAGGTTGTGAGCTGTGATACGAGGATGTGACCATGGTCTGTGATACGAGGATGTGACCTGTGATACGTGGATGTGACCTGTGATACGAGGATGTGAGTGTGGCCTGTGATACGAGGATGTGACCTGTGATACATGGATGTGAGCGTGGCCTGTGATACGAGGATGTGACCTGTGATACGTGGATGTGAGTGTGGCCTTTGATACGTGGATGTGACATGTGATACGTGGATGTGACCTGTGATACGAGGATGTGAGTGTGGCCTGTGATACGGGGTTGTGAGCGTGGCCTTTGATAAGTGGATGTGACCTGTGATACGTGGATGTGACCTGTGATACAAGGATGTGAGCGTGGCCTGAGATACGGATGTGACCGTTATACATGGGGGAGAGTCGTTTGTGAGGGGGGGAGGATGGCTCACGGCTCACGCTAGCACTGCCAGGACGACTCCAGATATCTGCTGTTCTGTCAGAAGCCCCCCCCCCCCCCCCCCATCTCATCCATCAATCATCACGTCAGCACTGACATCGACACAGCCAGGGGCGAGCTACCTCCACGCCCTCTCTCTCTCTCTCTCTCTCTCTCTCTCTCTCTCTCTCTCTCTCTCTCTCTCTCTCTCTCTCTCTCTCTCTCTCTCTCTCTCTCTCTCTCTCTCTCTCTCTCTCCCCCCTGTCTCTGTCTGTTTGTCTCTCTCTGTCCCTCCCTGGTGGGATGATCCCAGGTGACAGTATGGGGACTCTGCACGAGAGAGAGAGAGAGAGAGAGAGAGAGAGAGAGAGAGAGAGAGAGAGAGAGAGAGAGAGAGAGAGAGAGAGTGTGTGTGTGTGTGTGAGTAAACACGTAAACAAGCTCTGACAGCCAACACTGACTAACACACTACACACCACAGCAGGAAGTCAAGCTATTTATATCCAACCGATTCCTCCCCCATCTCCCACAACCCCCCACTCCCTCTCTCTCTCCCTCTTACCGTCTCTCTACATCTGTCTCTTTCCATCTCTCTCTTCGCTTCTGTCTTCTTCTCTCTTCAACTCATTACCCTCCCCCTCCCCTCTCTATCTATCTCCCCCTCCTCTCCCCCTCTATCTCCCCTTCCCCCTCTATCTCCCCCTATCTCTCTATCTCCCCCCTCCCCATCTATCTCCCCCTCTCCCTCTGTTCCTCCCCTTCTCTCTGTCTCTCCCCATCTCCCTCTCCCCTTCCTCTCTCTCTGTCTCCCCCTCTCTCAGTACTCCAACTCTAACCTCTCTCTCTCTCTCTCTCTACCTCTGTTCTCTCTCTCTACCTCTGTAGTCCCTCCCTCTCAGTACTCCCCTTCTCCCTCCCCCTCTCTCTCCCCCTCTCTCTCTCAGTACTCCCCCTCTCTCCCCATCTCTCTCAGTACTCCCCCTCTCTCCCCATCTCTCTCATTACTCCCCCCTCTCTCTGTCTCCCCTCTCTCTCCCCCTCTCTCTCAGTACTCCCCCTCTCTCTCTGTCTCCCCTCTCTCTCCCCCTCTCTCTCAGTACTCCCCCTCTCTCTCTGTCTCCCCTCTCTCTCCCCCTCTCTCTCAGTACTCCCCCTCTCAGGTGAAGTAGCTGAGATCAGACGAGCTGAAACTCCATACGAACGGCAGCAAAACAAAGCGTGTGAAGATTTAGTCGCATGGCTTCCATTTAGGTCGGCCAACCACAGCCCAGCACACAGCTCTGTGTCACATCAAACACCCCCACCCACCTCCACCTCCGCCCCCCCCCCCCACCCAGCCTCCACCATGAAACCACCCCCCACCCCTTTATCTAGATTCTAAAGTATACACTGTAGGCCTTTCTCTAGATTCTAAAGTATACACTGTAGGCCTTTCTCTAGATTCTAAAGTATACACTGTAGGCCTTTCTCTAGATTCTAAAGTATATACTGTAGGCCTTTCTCTAGATTCTAAAGTATATACTGTAGGTCTTTATCTAGATTCTAAAGTATACACTGTAGGCCTTTCTCTAGATTCTAAAGTATATACTGTAGGCCTTTCTGTAGATTCTAAAGTATATACTGTAGGCCTTTCTCTAGATTCTAAAGTATACACTGTAGGCCTTTCTCTAGATTCTAAAGTATACACTGTAGGCCTTTCTCTAGATTCTAAAGTACTGTATATACTGTAGGTCTTTATCTAGATTCTAAAGTATACACTGTAGGCCTTTCTCTAGATTCTAAAGTATATACTGTAGGCCTTTCTCTAGATTCTAAAGTATATACTGTAGGCCTTTATCTAGATTCTAAAGTATACACTGTAGGCCTTTCTCTAGATTCTAAAGTATATACGGTAGGCCTTTATCTAGATTCTAAAGTATATACTGTAGGTCTTTATCTAGAGTATATGCGGTTTGCCTTTATCTAGATTCTAAAGTATATACTGTAGGTCTTTATCTAGGGTATATATTGTAGGCCTTTATCTAGAGTATATACTGTAAGTCTTTATCTAGATTCTAAAGTATATACAGTAGGGCCCTTCTCTAGATTATACACTATATACTGTAGGTCTTTATTGCAGGGATAGCAGCTGTGTAATATTTCAGGATCACAGGAAGTGCAAGAGCGGTTATAAAGTAATGGTTGGTTAACAACTGCACCAGGACTTCTGATGACCATGTAAGGACTTCCTGGTGACCATGTTTGGTTGGACTTCCTGCTGACCATGTTTGGTTGGCAAAGTAAAACGCGCACATTACCCCCAAATCTAAAGTACACAGGCCAATCACAAAGAAGCACATCATTGTAAAGGGAAAGATTGTTTTGTTGTTTATCAAAAAAAACAAAAGAAAGCTGAAGCTGGCTAATGCCCGAGGGTTAGCGCACAGCGCGGACCGAAAAAGAATAACGTGTTTTCATGTTGCTGCACTTCATTACTTCAAAGGGAATAACACATTCAGAGGCTTTCTGATAAACAAAGTCTGCTTAATTTCCGTGGCAAACAAACATCTAATGTCTCTGTGTTGTAGGAGATTATTTGGATATATCTTTCTGTTGCACAAAGACGCTTTAATGTTCCATGTTTCACTAATTCCAGGCCGGCTAAACTTTCAAAGGCAGAAAAATCAGGCTGACGGGAGCGCTTAGCAACACATCGCTACTGGACAAACCACGCTGGTCTGGAATACGCTTCTTGAATCATCATTCAATGTATTCGTTATTCCGTCTAAGATCTATTCGTAATTCTGAATAATTACGTTCAAACAGTGTTATTAATTCAGAGTGATATGGAGCAGTTTGCTTCATATCTTTCCTGGGCGGCTTTAGGCTGGGCGGCATAAATTCTAATTCTGCCATCTGGGTCTTAGTAGTCTCTCTGAGTCTATTGTGGTCTCTGCTGGTCTCTCTGGGTCTATTGTGGTCTCTCTGTGTCTCTGCTGGTCTCTCTTGGTCTCTGCTTGTCTCTCTGGGTCTCTTCTGGTCTCTCTGGGTCTCTGCTGGTCTCTCTTGGTCTCTGCTGGTCTCTCTGGGTCTATTGTGGTCTCTGCTGGTCTCTCTGGTGTCTCTTGTGGTCTCTCTGGGTCTCTGCTGGTCTCTCTTGGTCTCTGCTGGTCTCTCTGGGTCTATTGTGGTCTCTGCTGGTCTCTCTGGTGTCTCTTGTGGTCTCTCTAGGTCTCTTGTGGTTTCTTGGTCTCTGCTGGTCTCTCTGGGTCTCTGCTGGTCTCTCTGGCTCTCTGGGTATCTGCTGGTCTCTCTGGTTCTCTGCTGGTCTCTCTGGGTCTCTGCTGGCTCTCTGGGTCTCTGCTGTCTTTCCAGAGAACACCCCAGTGACCTTTGTCTGCCAGCACTCGTAATCTTTAATAAATCAACAGACATATTTAATTATTCATAAGTGATGAAATTCAACAGGCAGTATGTGGAGTACGATGTGTCGTATGTTTCAGCTCTTCGCTGTAGTAGAGGTTCTACCTCAATGAGGGGAAGACTCACAGTCTTTGTTCATGTCAATGTCCTGCATTTGGAAATGGTAGAAACAAAATGAAGAGAACTGAAGCAGTTTCCCTCTTCCCCTCTGGGTGGTTACTGGTCATGGTGGGAGGGGGTCCCACTGGTCATGGTGGGAGGGGGAGCTGGATTTGCTCTGGTGTGAAGGTTAGCTCTCTCCCCTCTCCTTTGGAGATAACATTATTCACCAAGACATTGTAAGTGGGTTTTAAATCCTGTCTCCAGGTGGGATTCACACAGGGGCATCGCCGCGTTCTACTGATCAGGTCTCCACACGACAGGGAATCAGAGATCTCTGAGGAATGCCCTAAATGATACAAACGAGGTCTGTAGCGCTGGGGACACACTTGAATCGTTTTAATGGCTCTGATCAGCAATTGGAAAGTTCACTGGGAAAATAATGTGTGTGCAAGGATGTATGCTCTGTCTGTCCCATCGTGCTCTCTCTCTCTTCCTCTAGCCAGCTCTCTGCCTCCGTGCCTACATCTCTCTGTCACTCTCTACATCTATGTATCTGTCTTTCCATGTATCTGTCTTTCTATGTATCTGTCTTTCCATGTATCTGTCTTTCTATGTATCTGTCTTTCCATGTATCTGTCTTTCCATGTATCTCTTTCTATGTATCTGTCTTTCTATATGTCTTGCTTGCTCTCCATCCAGTCAGTGTTTTATCCTTTAAATGTTCCCCGTTTCCATTTCCTTTCTCCCATCGCCTAAGAGCTTGACGTGATACAGTACAAACGCCTGCAGTGAACAGCCTTGTTATTGGCCATTGGTTTTCTATATGATCCCTTTCCTAATCACTTTGTAAGCACTGCCATGTGCCGCCATGCAGAAAACCCTTTCCATTCATGTTTTATCCAGCGAAGGCTCCCATCGACGGCTCTCTGGGCACCACGCATCACAGTGCAGCTGTGATGAAATCACATTCAAGAGCCTCACCTTGAGAGGAAAACAGTAGAATCGATCGCCAGGACTAATTATATAGTTCATCCTGGCGATATGGACGGCAGGGTGTGAATCCAGCCTTTAATATACATCAGTCTGCAGCTTGAAGTTGGTCTCACCACCATGTACAAATAATAAAACCCAACAGTGTGGTTAGTCAGGAGGTAGTACACAATATAAATACTACAGACGCACAGCAGGGGTTCATTATTCCTGTACTGCACTACAAATACACTACAAATACGAAAACCCAGCAGAAATATATTAACATCTATAGTCACAGGAGACACCGAAAACTACCAAATAGAAATAGAACAGTTTGTGTGTCATGGGGTGTGTCATGGGAGCGTACCAACTCAGCGCCGGGGGGTACCAACTCAACGCCCCCCCCCCCCCTTCCATGGGGCATACCAACTTAACGCCCCCCTGGGGCGTACCAACCCAACACCGGGGCGTACCAACTCAACGACCCCCCCCGGGGCGTACCAACTCAACACCGGGGCGTACCAACTACTACTGAACTACTACCAACCGCTCAGCGAACTACTACTAACCACTTAGTGAACTACTTACTTAGTGTACTAGTGACTAACCACTCAGTGAACTACTACTAACCACTTAGTGAACTACTACTCACTCAGTGAACCACTAACCACTTAGTGAACTACTAACCACTTAGTGAACCACTAACCACTTAGTGAACTACTAACCACTCAGTGAACCACTAACCACTTAGTGAACTACTAACCACTTAGTGAACTACTAACCACTTAGTGAACTACTAACCACTTAGTGAACTACTAACCACTCAGTGAACTACTAACCACTCAGTGAACCACTAACCACTTAGTGAACTACTAACCACTCAGTGAACTACTAACCACTTAGTGAACTACTAACCACTTAGTGAACTACTAACCACTTAGTGAACCACTAACCACTTAGTGAACTACTCACTCAGTGAACTACTAACCATTTAGTGAACTACTACTAACCATTCAGTGTGCTCCTAACCAGTGCGCTCCTAACCAGCAGTGCGCTCCTAACCAGCAGTGCGCTCCTAACCAGCCGTGCGCTCCTAACCAGCAGTGCGCTCCTAACCAGCAGTGCGCTCCTAACCAGCAGTGCGCTCCTAACCAGCAGTGCGCTCCTAACCAGCCGTGCGCTCCTAACCAG
>NC_140278.1:19794398-19849398 GCF_964030765.1 Micromesistius poutassou
TAAGGAGATGTGAGGGTGTGATGAACTGAGCTCAGCTACATCCCCAGCTGTCTCACCCCGATGACCCCTGACCCCGAAGGGGATTCACCTGATGAAGGCTCCTTCCAGTGAACAGCCAGCGGTTCAAACGTCATTCCCAGACCTCTTCCTCTGCCTTTGAGCAAGCGTGGAAAGGTTGGGGGAAGGTGGAGCAGGAGGGAAGTTCTGACGATATTAATAGACTCTCATTGGGGCCTTGACTGGATTCACCGTCCCTCCTCCTCCTCTCCTCTCCTCTTCCTCCTCCTCCTCCTCCTTCTCCTCCACCACCTCCTCCTCCTCCTCTTCCACCTCCTCCTCCTCCACCCTCGGAGTCACGCGGGTGGATGTGGGTTGAAGTCCCTCCTCCTCCTCCTCCTCCTCCTGCTGCTCCCTCTGAGCAGGTTGTCAGGTTGAGACCAGACACTATATTATATATACTATTTTACATATGAAATGTATCCTATTTCAACATGACGAGCCCCCCAGCAGTCCCTCGTGTAAGTGGATCGCTTGTTGTGTCCTTTGCGGTTTGTCCATGTTTTCACACTCTACCCCTCCCGGGGGGCCTCCCCCCTGGACCCTCGGGTCTAAGCCGTCTCCATCTTTCAAATACAACTCAATACAAGGTCTGCCCTCCGACCCGGACGTCAACATACTGGCTGGAGCACAGAGAAGGCAGCATGTACCGGGTTAGGTGTATTTACATACCCAGGTTAGGTATATTTGCACATCCGGGTTAACTATAAATACACACCCTGGTTAGGTGTGTTTACATACCCGGGTTAGGTATTTACATACCCATCGCTGTAACTGGGGTACATTACCTTACTACCAGACTGATTACAGGCAGGTAGAACCTTTTGATATGTTCTGCCCTCTTTTAAACATTGAAATTAATATAAAATGTACGCCAGCTAGATATATTAATTATGTGTGTTGCTTTTCTGCTCTGCTAAAATCAATTCAGAACTTTCAAGTCTCATTCGGGTGAAATCTGAGCGATTTGCAGCTTTTCCCGAATCATAAATATTGTGTTTTTCATCTGATTGCCTCCGACCTCAGATTTCCTCCACACTCGGCGCTATAGCTGCTGATCACCAGTTTCACTGAATCTTTGTGGTTTATGAACTTTGTCACACCTGTGGTGTTACTGATCTAAAATGAAAAAGGAAATGGGTACGGTTATATCACGTTTATCCAGCAGACGGAAAACATCCCCATGCACACACCTACTCACCCACACACCCCTTCACCCAATCACCCACACACCCCTTCACCCAATCACCCACACACCCACTCACACGCACGCCCATCCACTCATCCACCCACCCACTCACCCACAACCAGGGTGGAGGGAGATGTGCCACAAAATGGACATTATTAAGAGATAATAATAAAATGTTACATGGCACACAATTCACATGTACATCCATTTATTATTATTAATGTGTCTCAAAGTTGGTGAATTGGCTATAGGTAAAAATAAGATTGGTAAATGGGCTCTAAACGGGCAGATATGTGAGATATTTCATCAGCAATGGATCACAGACAACTAAATGGTCAATAAGCATTCATGAAGAGACTGATGACAGACTGATTGCATGCGAAATCAGGCAGTATGTCTACATGCACAGCTGTTCTATACGCTCACAAACACAAAATAACATGGCCACCCCGTTTAGAAACCTGGTTACTGCCATAACAAGGTTACAAAAGGTTACTTCTAGTGAGCATATTAACGCCCTGATTGTCTTGTAGCTTCCCATCAGCAGTGAGAGGAGAAACCTTCACTCCTTCAAGCCGCTGTCTACATTTACAGAGCAGCAGCAGCAGCGGCAGCAGCGGCTGCTCCCTGAGCTCTCTCTAGCGGGGCTCTCTCTAGCGGGGCTCTGGCTGATCTTCGTGCCGACACTTCTCTGTGAATCCGTGATGAGGTGAGAGTCTACGGCTGAAAGGCACGCGGCATGCGTCAATCGGAGGAACACCGCAGTAACTCCAGGAAACTCCCAGAACATCTCCCAGATCTTCACCTGGCGCCCGTCAGTCCTCTCACACACTGATGACCCGCAGGTGCGAGCAGAGCGGAGTCAGTGATGCATACATCACTTCCTGTGGTTCAGGATGCTAGGCAACACCCAGGACCGCGATGGAGCAGAATTAAACTGCAATCAACTCGGAGGATGGGGGAGAAAATAACCACACACAGAAAATAGAATGAGAAGTACGACAGTAGAACAAGATCACAATATTATGTGTATGTGTCTGTTTACATTTACATTTACATTTAGGGCATTTAGCAGACGCTTTTATCCAAAGCGACTTACAATTTACAATACAAGTACATTTGTCATAAGAAGTGAAACAATATATCACTGTCGTTACAGTAAAGATGTTCATAGAACCAAGTGCAAGTACTAACAATCACTAGGCCAACCCATTCCCCGTATACAGCAGTGATAGCTAGCTACTGCAGATGCTACAGAAATAAGTACTATGAATAAATACAACGTACATTAAGTGCATTCATCAAGTGTGTTCATTAAGTGCATACATTAAGTGTGCAATATTAAGTTATGAATGATCATATAAGTCACTCTGGATCAAAGCTTTCCTCATGGCTATATTGCAAAATTGTAAGAAAGGAATTATTGTAAAACATGTTTATAAAATATATATGCATAATATTTGTAGATAGGATCTTCTATTAAGCAGCCTTACCTAAAGACTATCTCTGACTAACACCCAGAGTGTGGCTGATGAGCTGGGTTTAGTTATTATGTTGGACATGGTTTTAGGTATTTTGTTAATGAGGTTCAGCTTGTTTACTAGTCTCTCAGATGATCTGGTGCTTTTCTTTAAGGTGGGCTTCTCTCTAAGGGATAGAGAGAAGAGGAAAGTGTAGAAAGTGGTAGGAGAGAAGTGTGTGTTTTTGTGTGTGTCTGCGTGCGCGTGCGTGTGTGTGTGTGCGTGCGTGTGTGCGTGTGTGTGTGTGGGGGGAGAGGGGTCCTTATTTAACATGGTGTTGTACAAAGCTCTGCATGGCTCTGACACTCGCTGTCACACACTGGAAGCTTGTCAAGACACACACACACACACACAACCCAGCACACAACATTTAACAGTCAAGCAACCTTAGTCGATGTGTGTGGGTGTGTGCATAATGGGGATGTGTGAACAAACTGGTGCTGTGTGTGTGTGTGTGTGTGTGTGTGTGTGTGTGTTTGAGTGTGCACATGCTATCTGTGTGTGCACATGTGCGTGTGTATCTATCTGTATATGTTTGTCTGTATTTTTTATGTGTGTCTGTCAATGGGTCTGTGTATGTGTGTGTTTTGGCGCGCATGTGTATGTGTGTGTCTGTGTTCAAAGGTGTGTGTGTGTGTGTGTGAGTGTGTACACACCTTAATACTTAAATCTGTGTGTGCGTGTGTGTGTGTGTGTGTGTGTTTTATGTGTTCGTGCGTGCGTGTGTGGGTGTGGGTGTGTGATTGTCTGTGCAAGTGTGTGTGAGTGTGAGCCTGTGTGTGTGTGTGTGTGTGCATGCGTGTGTGAGTGTGTGACAGGAGTCTCTGTGTGAAGGTCAGTAGGCAGCAGGAGGTGTCACTATGACAGACCTCGGCAGCCAAGCACAAAATCACCCATCAGGTCCCAGACCAGCCCCCCATCTGCTGCCATACTGGAGAGGAGGAGGAGGACCAGACCTCCTCTAGACCTCCTCTAGACCTCCAGACCCCCAGACCAGCCCCCCATCTGCTGGAAAGGAGGAGGTGGAGGAGGTGGTGGTGGAGGAGGTGGAGGAGGTGGTGGAGGTGAAGGAGAAGGTTGTGGAGGTAGTGGAGGTGGAGGAGAATGTTGTGGAGGTTGGGGAGGAGGTGGTGGTGGAGGAGGAGGTGGTGGAGGTCGAGGAGAAGGTGGTCAAGGTGGCCAAGGAGGTGGTGGAGGAGGAGGTGGTGGTGGAGGAGGGGGAGGAGGAGGAGGTGGTGGTGGAGGAGTTGGTAGTGGTGGAGGAGGAGGTGGTGGTGGAGGAAGAGGTGATGGTGGAGGTGAACCAGGTGATGGTGGAGGTGAACCATACGCTAGGGGACCACCGACTGGGAAACTCCCAGTAGAAACATCTAAATAACTCAAAACATCTAAATATCTCCCAGTAGAACCATCAAAACAACTCGTAGTAGAAAGTGGTAGGAGTCAGTAGGAAAAGTCAGTAGAAACATCTAAATATTTAAATAAATTTTAATAAGATACAGAAGAACTTTTAGAGTTGTAGAGTACTTCAGCTGTGTTGGTTGGAAGTTATTGATGAGGAAGACGCACAAAAGGCTAGTAAGGTGAGTAAGGTGATTCCCTTTCTGTCAGGGGAGTAAAAGAGAGACAACAGGACGATGATGTATTGGTTGGTGTGATGGAAGGTGAACCACAACTGGGTCCTGAGATAAGGTGATCACCCCTCTGATGTCCTCGACTTCCAGTCGCTCTGGCAAAACTTAAAATCAGACGAGGAAATCTCCAATAACTGTCTTGGTATTATGAGTGTTAGGCAGGCTGAACTCTGAGAACTGACTCCCACGGCCCACCATGCTGAATACCAATGAATGTTGAAAGAGGCTGAGTGTGTGTATGGATCTGAATATGTGTGTATCTATGTTTATCTGTGTGTGCGTAGCTCTGTGTGTAGCTGTGTGAAACTGTGTGTGTATCATGTGTATATGTATCTATGTGTGCGTCTGACGGAAACTTTACGCTTCTTTGAAACATTTTTTCTTTCAAATCCAAATCTTTCAAAGAATAACATTTCCTCGGATGGATGAATGGATGAATATGCTGAATAATCTCTGCGTGGAATACAACGAGGAGCTGGTTTCCTCCTCTCCTTTCTCTGCATCTCTAGATCTCCTCTCCCTCCTCCTCCCTCCTATTTCTCCTTCTCCCTGTGCTCTCTCCCTCCTCCTCCCTCCTCTCTCTCCTTCTCCCTCCTTCTCCCTCCTACGTTTCCTCTCCCTCCACTCTCTCCTTCTCCCTCCTCTCTCTCCTTCTCCCTCCTCTTTTTCCATCTCCCTACTGTCTCTTCTTCTCCCTCCTTCTCTCCTCTTCCTCCTCTCTCTCCCTCTCCTTCCTCTCTCTCTCTCTCTCCCTCGTCTCTCTCTTCCGTCCAGAACAGCAGATCAGGAGTCTTGATCTGGTCTCTGTAACACGGTGATCACAGGTGGAGACACACCTCCAGACTAGACCTCCAGACCTCCAGACTAGACCTCCAGACCTCCAGACCAGACCTCCAGACCAGACCTCCAGACCTCCAGACTAGACCTCCAGACCTCCAGACTAGACCTCCAGACCTCCAGACCAGACCTCCAGACCAGACCTCCAGACCAGACCTCCAGACCTCCAGACTAGACCTCCAGACCTCCAGACCTCCAGACCAGACCTCCAGACCAGACCTCCAGACCTCCAGACCTCCAGACTAGACCTCCAGACCTCCAGACCAGACCTCCAGACCTCCAGACCAGACCTCCAGACTAGACCTCCAGACCTCCTCTAGACCTCCAGACCTCCTCTAGACCTCCAGACCTCCAAACCAGACCTCCAGACCTCCTCTAGACCTCTAGACCTCCTCTAGACCTCCAGAGCAGACCTCCAGACCTCCAGACCTCCAGCTGAACCCTAAGGCTGCCCGACTAGTTGATCAGAACCTCTGAACCAGCCAGGTGACCGCCCGATGTGTCTCGGGTTTCCATGGCAACCACCAAACTCCGGAGAGCGGAAAAAGGAAAGGTGGAGACGTAGTCTCCCAGCCCCCCACCCCCCCCCCCCCCACCGACACCTAGTTGTAGACGGGTTCTGCAAATTATTTTAATTGAAGAATTATAGCTTGATGATGTCCCATTAGGCTCTGAGCGACCTGGACACTAATTGCTGGTCTGTAATGTGTGTCTGCTGGGCCTGTGATCCGGGGTGACGGGGGGACGGGGGACGGGGGACGGGGGGGGGGGGGGGGCGAGGCGTAGCGAGCTAACACCGTCTGTGCTGTGTTTGTTCGTCGGGGCGTGTCGCTCCCAGGCTCTTTGTCTGTTTTAATTATTCCAAGGCCAGTCAATTAACTCCTCTTCTTCATTTGGTTTCAGTAACTAATCGGGGACTATGGGATTACAGATCGCATAACGAGGTTTAATCACATCCTGATGCATTACCGCCTCTGTGGAGCGACGCTCATCGCATTACCTTAGTACTGCTTACAGCCTTATACTGCGCATGCTATCGCTAATCGCTCTATCGGTAACCCTCCTGGTGAGGCTCCCGTTAGCCTAGCTGAGCGAGTTAGCCTAGCTGAGTGTGTTAGCCTAGAGGTTGGTGGTGCTACCTTGCAGGACCTCATGCTCTTAGCCTAGCCTCCCTATCCTACCTTAGTTCACCGGTGCTTTCCTTGGGCTACCTAGCACTGCTACCCCCCCCGTTAGCTTAGCCAATGTTTAAATCAGGAACATGAGGAGCAGGAGCCCAGTAACTTTTAATTACTGAACACGTGATTGATTGACTGGCCTCAGCCAACCTGGGGGGGGGTCAGGGGTCAAGGCCAGTTGATAATCAATAGACGTATGAGGGCAGACTCTCGTTGGATTAGCGCTCGGCGATTCACTCTTTTTCTTGTATTTTATTTGCTGTCACATTCCTGACCTGGTGTCTATTTTAAGAAATCTTTATTATTCATTTGTGTATTTAATTAGTCCCGCTCGACTCTGTTAGCGGGAGCCGCGGCTCGGCGCTCGGCGCACTGGGTAAATATTGTTCATAATGGAGGCACGTTGAACCCTGGAAGTGTCGGGTGACGCTCGCAGAGACGAGCCCTTCTCCGACGAGAGCTCGCGGCGGCGGCGCTGTGCAGGCATCAATTTAACGTCCAAATGAAAGAGACAATAGGCCTCAGCGAGCCGCCTGCCCACACAGCGCCGACCCCCGACCCCCCCCCCCCCCCAGCCACCCCTGACCCCGCACAGCGCCGGAACATGAGTGGGCCGCCAACCGGAGTCTGTGTGTGTCTGTGTGTGTAAGATAGTGATAGAAAGAGTAAATGTGGGCGAAAAAGCATGTGTGTGTTTGTGTGTGAAAGAGAGATGGAGAGTTTTTGTGGGTGTTAAGTATGTGTGTGTGTGTGTGTGTTTGAATAAACCAGATGTGTGTGCAAGTGTGTTTGTGTGTGAAAAACATGTGTGTGGTGCGTGTGTGTGTGTGCGTGCGTGCGTGAGTGCCTGTGTGCGTGCGTGCGTGCGTGCACTAGGTTTTGACAGCAAAAGAGGAACAGCGTTTAAAGAGCAGGTCAGAGAGAAGCTGACTGACAGTACCATCAGACCCTGTGCCCTCGTTTGTGCAACGTTGTCCGTGTGTGTGTGTATGTGTGTGCGTATTTGACTGTGTATGTGTGTATTTTTTACAGTAATAAAAATAAAAGGGTAATTGCACGTGTAATTGAATGCTAACAAAGACAAAACAAGATGTTACTGTTGTACCTGGCTCTGTGACCAACTGTACCTGCTAGTACCTGCTCTATGTACCTGCTGCTAGTACCTGCTCTATGTACCTGCTGCTAGTACCTGCTCTATGTACCTGCTAGTACCTGCTCTATGTACCTGCTGCTAGTACCTGCTCTATGTACCTGCTAGTACCTGCTCTATGTACCTAGTAGTACCTGCTCTATGTACCTGCTAGTACCTGCTCTATGTACCTAGTAGTACCTGCTCTATGTACCTGCTAGTACCTGCTCTATGTACCTGGTAGTACCTACTCTATGTACCTGCTTGTAGCGGTTCTGTGTCCTAGGTCAGGGGTTTTCAAACTTTGAGTGTGTGTGGACCACTTTTTATAATCAAGAATTTTCGCGGACCACCTTATAATACACATAATAAAATGTCTACACACAGTCCTACCTGAATTACCTGCACCTCTTAATAGGCATATATTAACATATATAGCACTAAAAGTAACATAGCTTCAGTACAACAGGCTTGTTAAAAGAATGTTTACTGCACACAACAGCTGCCATGTATTTAATGTATTTATTTAAAGTGCCCAAGGGCGTAATCAGGTTTGTTTGAACACCAGGCTTATATCCATAGCAATGATAATGGAGTATTAAATATGTACAGTAATCACAAACGAACTGAACTGAACTGAACTGGATAAAGTCAAATATCAAATCTTCTCAAAGTCCTTAGCGAACAGGCTGGGAGTTTGTCCAAGTAACATATGTAAAACATTTCAGAGGGAGATCAAGAAACTTATTGGAAATTTAAATAATAATAGGCCTTATTTCTTCCATTTATAATGATGTGATCACGAACTCTGGCCCTATACACATTTAACGAAAACACAGTAGGCCTACTCCTGGTTAAAAATAATAAAAATAAAAAAGTCAAATTTATTTAGTTAATATTAATTTACAAAATATGCCTATATTAAAAACAAAAGAACAACTAGCCTAAACAAATGCTTAAATTGTTTAAAATACATACATATTTTAAATTTTTTCTGAAAAATATTTTTTATGAAAAATATTATCACTGTAAAAATAAAAATAAATTAAATCACTGTTCTAGGTGGTACCTGGTAGTACATGTTCTGTGTTCTAGGTGGTACCTGGTAGTACCTGCTCTATAAACCTGGATCTATGTACCTGCTAGTCAGTAGTGGTTCTACATTGAATTGCGCCCCGGGGCGCAACCCCCTCCGTGCGCCGCCCCCCCCGGAGAGTTGTTGACGGGGGGGGGGGAGCGATTGTGGTCTGGCGGAGTTGTTGACGGGGGGGGGGGAGATTACGGGCTGGCGGAGTTTCGTGTGCTCGTGCTGCCCCCCCCCCCCCCGTAATGCCGCCCCGGGCGGCTGCCTGCGTGGCCCGTACCTAAAACCGCCACTGCTGCTAGTACCTGTTCTGTGTTCTAGGTGGTACCTGCTAGTACCTGCTCTATAAACCTGGTTCTATGTACCTGCTAGTACCTGTTCTGTGTTCTAGGTGGTACCTGCTAGTACCTGCTCTATAAACCTGGTTCTATGTACCTGCTAGTACCTGTTCTGTGTTCTAGGTGGTACCTGCTAGTACCTGCTCTATAAACCTGGTTCTATGTACCTGCTAGTACCTGTTCTGTATTCTAGGTGGTACCTGCTAGTACCTGCTCTATAAACCTGGTTCTATGTACCTGCTAGTACCTGTTCTGTATTCTAGGTGGTACCTGCTAGTACCTGCTCTATAAACCTGGTTCTATGTACCTGCTAGTACCTGTTCTGTGTGCGCGCTGCATTCGGTGAGGCCTGCTGAATGCTTCACCGCCTCGGGAACCGATCTAAATATTTAAAACCTGCTGATGGATTTATTGATCCAGCAGCTTTGACCCCTCCCTGAGGCGCGGTGTGGATTTATTAGAGTTAGGCGGAAGTTGGTCCCCGTTAATCTGAGCGATGATGTCCGGCGGAGGCTGGCAGCGTGGAGCCCTGCAGCGCCGGGCTGTTGGGAACCAGACGTTCATCCCTGTCGCAGAGTCAACGAGATCATTAAAGATAATGAGGGGGTTTTATATTTACCGCACAAACGTCTACAAACCTAGGATCGCGTTAGGAAGGCTTGTTTTGTAAGGGGTTGGCATTCAGCGTTTGATTTACTTTAAGTCTTTTAAAAGTTGTAAGCTAATGATCAGCGCAAACACTGATGCTGATTCAGATATCATAGTCCACGATGATACGGCACCATATTCTCCGACGGTGAGTTCAAAGGGAGGTCAAATCTTCGCTATCCATCATGGCTGAGTTCCCGGTCTTAATTGATCTCAGGAATGGGAGAGAAAGGGGTTCTCTCCCACGGGGACTACGACTCCCACAAGTCCTAGTGGAGAGCCTGAATATCAGCAGCTCACAAGGTCAACACAGACGCTCCATAAATCAACCCAGGGGTCGTCGCCATGGAGATACAAGATCAAATACCTGAGAGCATCCCTTATGCTGCTGGGAGCCACACTGCGTAAGCACTTCCTCCACATGGCTGTATCTCACCCATCCACCTCCCGGCCTCCGAGTCACTCTCTCCTCATCTCCCTCCCCCCCTCCCCTGTATTGATTCCTCTCTTCCTCCATACATCTCTCACTGGACTGCCTCATGATTTGTGAGGTCTTGCAAAATCATTTTCCACAAGATCGCCAGAAAACGACCCAAGGTTGCTCATTCCCAGCAGATCTGCATAGTTTGCGCTTGTTGCTAAAAAAGTTCCGGTCAGAGAAATATACTACTTATATACTACGATGCTACCATAGCCTGGAAATTACTGAATATTTTAAGACTAAAAAAATCCATCTGGATATCTCCATGTTTGATTTTCCATATTGTGTCATGTTGTATGGATTAACCACAGACAGAGGAGACGCCTGCTGCTCCTCCAGAAGTCGGTTCCACCTTCAGGAATTCAAAGCTTTACGGCTGATTCCCCTCGGCACAAATGACTCCCACTTATCCCGGAGTTGGAGGCTGCAGCCACAGAAATCCATGGGCCGGTTCTTTGTCAGGTGTGTTGCTGCTCTTTTCACAGTGAAGCGGCTGATTAAATAGTCAATGCCTTTTTCAGTTCTTGGAGATTTTCTTATTACTGATGGAGCCCCCGGCCCCCTGCGGTGCGTCTGTATGGGTATCGATCCCCGGGCTCTGGGCGACCGGTACCGCAGAACAAGCCCTCAGATCCTCCTCCATTAGCCATGGATCTGGAGAAGAATACATTTCTGCCTCAAAACACTCACAACTTCAGTGGCAGAGCGTCGCTCTCGGTCTCTAAAGTAACATGAAACACGCAGGGCCTTCAGTCGGAAAACCAACAGCCCCCATAATGCACCAGCAGTCAGCGCAGCACACACTGCACCATATGTAATGAAGGGACGGTAAATATCTGTTAATCCTCCCTGCTCCATCACAGCCACCTCCTCCCCACTCTGGGGGGGGGGGGGTGGGGTGGGGGGGAGGGGGGGGGGGGGGGGACACTGCCAGTCAAGGGTCTGTCACAGCACCTTTCTCCGTATGCCTCCAGCCCCCATCCCTCCACCCTCCATCCCTATCCCTCCACCCCTCCACCCCCTATCCCTCCACCATCTCCTCCCTCCACCCCCACCCCCCTCCACCCCCAACAAATCCAAAAGGGATGAGAGAGACAACAATACCCTCAGAGTCTATTTCTATCTGCCGTCTCTGCAGTCTCCAGCCTCGGTGGGGGAGGAAGGGGGGGGAGGGGGGTGGGGGGGGAGGGGGGAGGAAGGGGGGGGGGAGGGGGGTGGTGGGGGGTTGGAAGGGGAGGGGGGCGTGTGCAGCGTTCCTGAAGTGACGTTCCCTAACAGAGCCGCTGCGGTCTCCACTGGAACAATAGTCTGTGATTTGAGTCACTTTTGCAGCCATAGTATTTTGCAGCAGAGTGTTGATCGGAGCAGCGATGGAACAACGTTTCCTGCAGCAGCGATGGGTTTTCTCGTACTCGTCTCATTAGTGTTTATTGTAGAGGTAGATGTACGTTAACATAGACCAGGAGGGGGCCCACCACCCGGGTTCTCCGGCTCCCCGGGGGCCTCAGTGAACGCCACTCCACACGCGGAGCACAAAGTAGCAGTTAGCCAACAAGATGGCTGCCGTGCCGGTTATGGCCGTGACGACTGAGACGTTGTAGCCGCTGTCAGCCGATGGTTTCGGCTGACAGCCGGGGCTCTGTTTTCTATTTCCCGCCTCTTAGCACCGTTCTGTTCGGTTTCAAGTGATTTCACATCTCGTTTGGTTTGAGTACACACCGATTACTCACAGCCCGGACCCACTTCAGACACCGGGTTTACAGGACATAAGGATGGCTCTTCCTCTCAAGTCTCACAGATGATGTACAGAGAAGGTCTACAGACACATGCATACTAACGCAATGTGAAGACATTGAAGGGTTATCAACCATTGATACATCATTAATAATATAAGGGCCATAAAACAATACCTCTCTAAAACGTCTAGCAAAGACAATAAAACAATTAGATCTAACACTGAAGACAGGCTTTTGGATTTCAGCCGACCAGACAACTGATTTATTTTGTGTGTGTGTGTGTGTGTGTGTGTGTGTGTGTGTGTGTGTGTGTGTGTGTGTGTGTGTGTGTGTGTGTGTAAGCAAAGGTCCCGGCTCATGAATATATAATGATATTTTCCTGCTCATGAATATATAATGAGGTTTTCCCAGAGACACTGATACGACTGTTGCTCATGAATATTCATGTTTCACAACGTGTTATAGTGTTGTTATAGTAGTGTAATAAATATTTAGTATCCATTCAACAATATGAACACACAGAGCTAGCAAGCATTAGCCTGCTGCTACAGTTATCATCAGGTAATGTGACCAGAAGTAATGTCCCCAAACTCTCTTTAGTCTATAGACGCCGTATCCACAACGGCTGGAGGGGGTCGACAGGTAGACAGAGAACAATGGGTATTGAACCCTGTGCCTTCTGTCTGGAGGTCAGACCACACAGCCTCTGTAATGAGACCCAGCTGGGGACAACCTCATAGTTAAACATGAAGGTATTGAAGACTTGACAGCATAAAGGCTTGTTGGAGTGTCTGCTCGAAGTGAAATTAATTCATTCTCAAGTGCTTGTTTAGTCAAAGAAAGAAAAGAGCAGATATTCAGAGAGAAAAACAAATCAGATATGAATTACTGAACTGTTACCAAGCCACAAACTCTCTCTCTCGACATTCTATACATTATCCCGCTTATTACACGGTTACTTGCCAAAACAAAAAAATAACTTCACACGCTGTGTCTTTCTACAATAACCATTCGTAGTGTGGATCAGCAGAGAAATAGTCTGCCCAAGACGTTGACGTCGCTTAGCAACCGAATCCGCTGGGGTTGATAAGTTACTATATTACTATAGTTATAAGTCATTATATGCTTACCAACGGTCATCATTGAAAAATAATTCACCACCGGAAGTCGGGAAGGCCCATGCAAGTGAACGGAGCGTTCCACAGCATTGAGAAGAGCCGTGTAATAAAATCCATCCAGCATCAATTTAGTGGCATTCAGCAGAACGGACCTGGCAGAAATTGGACACAATATTCAAAGGTACTAGGTATTAGTACCTACTGGCACCTTACACAATACAGGCCAGTTCAGGCCACTACAGGCCACCGCTTGCCCCTCCTCTATTCCACACACCGGACCGGAGAGATGGAGGTGATGTTTTGGTGAACAACGTAGAGGAACCTTATGAAGAACGTATAAGTCTGAAGAAGATTAAAGGACTCTCCGGTTGGAAGGTGGAGGAGATAACAGGTGGCACGTTTAAGCGCCTTGTGCTTCACAGATGACATTGTTTTAACAGATTGAAAGAGAGGATGAATTACCTCCTCCCATGTAATCATTTTTTTATGTGGATAGAACGAACTGCTCTCAAAGGTGAAATAAAACATATCCACCTAAGCACACACTGCATTTAACTATGCACACACACACCCCGCCAGTGAAAACATGGAACAAAGATTTCCTTTTCATTTCACCAAGCTCATTTCCCTGATAGTGTTAGCGTTGGTCGAGGCTACATAGAGTCCATTTCCTTCAGCAAACAAAGGAGAGAGTGGCGCGATGCTACAAGCTACTGCATGCTCCAAGCTACAGCATGCTACAAACTACTGCATGCTACAAACTACAGCCTGCTACAAACGAGAGCACGCTACAAACTACTGCATGCTACAGGCTACAACATGCTACAAACTAAAGCATGCTACCAACTACCGCATGCTACAAGCTTCAGCATGCTATAAACTACAGCCTGCTACAAACAGCATGTTACAAACTACAGCATGCTACAATCTACAGCATGCTACAATGTACAGACTTCTTTCCCCCCCATACTGGTGGTCTACCAAGCCTTACTGGTGGTTGAGGGGGGCAGGAGGGGGGAGATGGAGGCTGGTGGAGGGGGGGGGGCGGGGGGGCTCTGTGTCTGCCCACTCCGGGGTCTCTCGCGGGGCTTGGCAGTGATGGATGAGGCCGTCCGGCGGCGCGGCGGAGGCCCGCTGGCAGACAGCCGGGTGAGACGCTCGGCTGGCCCGACGCACCGCCAGGGACGCACACGCAGGGAACACGCCACGCTCAGCGCACAGGAAACACACAGGGCAGACTCACACACACACACAGACACAGACACAGACACAGACAGATGCACATACACACCCGCACAGCTGCATGCACACACGCCAGCGCATGGCTTCAGTTAATCACAGTACAGATGATGCACACCGGACTGTGCGCGCACACATGCACGCGCACACACACACACACACACACACACACACACACACACACACACACACACACACACACACACACACACACACACACACACACACACACACACACACACACACACACACACACACACACACACACACGTCACCTCTTCATGAGAGAAAACCATGCTTCAAATATATTTTGTGATATTCTAGTTAAAGGTTATAGGAAATACTCCCAATGAGCTCCAACACCTGCGGTGATTGGTCGAGGATTACTGATAGTCTTTAGAATAGAAACTCTACTTCAGTTCTCCTCGTGTAATTTGGTCCAAACCTCCTGGAGGAGGCTGCCGGTGCCCTGCTCATCGCCCCCCCGCAGCCCGTCATTATGAAGGGGGGACCGTTTGGGACGTTAACTCTTCGCTGGCCAGCTGTCATGGCAACCAGATGCAGAGTTCTTCTTGGTGGTCATCGTTAGAGGAGCCATCAACAGGCCTGAGAGCCCTGACCCAACATACCCACTGGTTAAGACCCCAGTCTGACCCAACATACCCACTGGTTAAGACCCCAGTCTGACCCAACATACCCACTGGTTAAGACCCCAGTCTGACCCCAACATACCCACTGGTTAAGTCCCCAGTCTGACCCAGCATACCCACTGGTTACGACCCCAGTCTGACCCCAGCATACCCACTGGTTAAGACCCCAGTCTGACCCCAACATACCCACTGGTTAAGACCCCAGTCTGACCCCAACATACCCACTGGTTAAGACCCCAGTCTGACCCAGCATACCCACTGGTTAAGAGCCTTCAGTGAAACAAGTAAACCAGTAGATCCAGCCTGTAGCTGGGCCCACATGAGATCTCATTGCGGTCCTGTTTGTACAATCTGACTCGTGGTTATTAAGTGAACTTCTAATCATCACCTGATGTGGAACAATGTGTACGGGTTGACATGAGGGACAGATAGAGGGCTGAGAATGATGTCTGAGGAAGCAGATCTTTGACAGAGAGCTGTGGTCACAGACCAGGAGAGGCAATACATCACAGCTGCAGACAGAGATGCTAAACTCTGCCGTAAATAATGTTGTTTGTTTTTTATGTTATTGGTTGTTTTACTGCCTGGTCCGATACTGTAGACACTGCATGTCAAAAAGGACTTTCCTTTGAGACAATAACGTTTATCTTATCTTATCGACAACAGCCCAGCAGTAAATATCAATATTCATATCATGAAGCCCGTTCGTGACTTGATTTAAATCCAGAGACCGTAAATGGCTTTCCAACAACCTGGAGAATCTCGCTCAGCCCATAATGGCATTTTGTCTTTCTTTCCTAACGTAATAAATCAGGCTCGGGGAAAACGGCGTTCATCTGAGACGTAACGATTCCAACGAGGATATTGTCCTGAACGGAACACAGGCCATAAATAGACCCATAAGTGTTTGGGATATTATGATGAGTTTTCGGTGAGGTAGCAGTCCTACTGTAGCACTTGGACATCTTGGACTGTAAAACCTGTATGATTAGCATGCATAGCTTGCGGCTAACCTCCTGCCAGGTGTTCAGCATGTCTAACGCATGGGCTCTGGGACCCAATCAGAGGGATGTAATGATGGGATGTAGAACAAGAACATGAGCACCAGTAGTCCACCGCCACGAGAGAGGCAGCGAACGAGCGGGTAAAGTATTGATGTTTTGTGTTTCCTTCACGAGGCCCGGGCCGCTCGTAGAGACGTAAAGTGAGATGAACAGAACCTCTGAGGGCGGAGAGCAGACTGTTATATGAACCGCTCAGCGCTGACTGATCACCGGCCCGCCTGGGAGCCGCTCACAGCCCACAGCTCATCAGTCCATAGCCTTCAAGAGCAGGAGACCGCCTTAAAACAACCAATGAGCAACCTCCCCCGCCGGCCAATCAGACCCAACGCGTCCGACCCCAATGACTACATCACCAGAGAGGTTTATAACGTTACCATGGAGATAAGGGCCAAACAGCCCTCCTGGTTAGGATAGAATTTGTACCTTTTTAGGATACAAAAGAAACGTCAAGATCTTGAAGGTTAGCACTTAAAAGAGTTAACCCTTAGGTTAGCACTTAAAAGACTTAACCCTTAGGTTAGCACTTAGAGTGGTTAACCCTTAGGTTAGCACTTAGAAGAGGTGTCGTCACAGAGTGGACCTCGATCAAGTTCATTACCAACATGTAAAGCTTGTCTGGCATTATGGAACAGAAGCTAAAGGAGATTATCTGTTATTTTTAAAGCTTCACGTTACATAACATAGATCAACGGGTAGAAAGAACCTGGCAAAAACTCTGCGTTTAACGAATCCTTAGCCCTAACCTCCAGTTCTTAAGACGATTCCTGCGTCTGTAAATACATCTGGAGAAATTTCTGTTTAAAGGGAAAAATAAAAATGAACCTGCTTACCTTGATCTGCTTGAAGGTAAACGCCTGGTGGTCCTATGAGGTCTATGAGGACTATGAGATCTATGAGGTATATGAGATCTATGAGGTATATGAGGACTATGAGATCTATGAGGTCTATGACATATGAGGTATATGAGGTCTATAAGATCTATGAGGTCTATGACATATGAGGTATATGAGGTCTATAAGATCTATGAGGTCTATGAGATCTCTAACCATCCATGACTGAACTGAGCCAATGAGACCCAGCAGATAACAGAATTGATCAGAGTGGACAGTGTGGTATGACAATGTGGTACAGTGTGGTTGTGTGTTACAGTGTGTTAGTGTGTTACAGTGTGTTAGTGTGTTACAGTGTGTTAGTGTGTTACAGTGTGTTAGTGTGTTACAGTGTGTTACAGTGTATTACAGTGTGTTAGTGTGTTACAGTGTGTTAGTGTGTTACAGTGTGTTAGTGTGTTACAGTGTGTTAGTGTGGTACAGTGTGTTAGTGTGTTAGTGTGTTACAGTGTATTACAGTGTGTTAGTGTGTTACAGTGTGTTAGTGTGTTACAGTGTGTTAGTGTGTTACAGTGTGTTACAGTGTGTTACAGTGTGTTAGTGTGTTACAGTGTTACAGTGTGTTACAGTGTGTTACAGTGTGTTAGTGTGTTACAGTGTGTTAGTGTGTTACAGTGTGTTAGTGTGTTACAGTGTGTTACAGTGTGTTAGTGTGTTACAGTGTGTTAGTGTGTTACAGTGTGTTAGTGTGTTACAGTGTGTTAGTGTGGTACAGTGTGTTAGTGTGTTACAGTGTGTTAGTGTGTTACAGTGTGTTAGTGTGTTACAGTGTGTTAGTGTGGTACAGTGTGTTAGTGTGTTACAGTGTGTTAGTGTGTTACAGTGTGTTAGTGTGGTACAGTGTGTTAGTGTGTTACAGTGTGTTACAGTGTGTTAGTGTGTTACAGTGTGTTAGTGTGTTACAGTGTGTTAGTGTGTTACAGTGTGTTAGTGTGTTACAGTGTGTTAGTGTGTTACAGTGTGTTAGTGTGTTACAGTGAGTTAGTGTGTTACAGTGTGTTACAGTGTATTACAGTGTGTTACAGTGTGTTAGTGTGTTACAGTGTGTTAGTGTGTTACAGTGTGTTAGTGTGTTACAGTGTGTTACAGTGCGTTGGTACGTCAGTGTCTCCGCCCGCCCGTGACGAGGCTGAATCCTTGTGGAACGCCCGCTTTAGCGCGCTAACGCGGAGGTTAATCAGGCAGGATTGGGCGGGCCGCACTCTGTCTGGGGCGAGGGAGCGGGGCCAATTGATTGGCTGCTGGAACAGCGGCGGAACGCTGGAATTACTCCCCATCTCCAGGAGGAAAAAAAACAACAATTCATTTTCTCTCAATGCTCAGAATACTCCTTCTACCCTAAGAAGAAGAGGAGATTTAATCTAAAAGATTGCAGATTGCCAACTAAACTAATTTGAAAAACAAAATGCATTATAAAATCCTCATTTGTAAAGTGGGTTACACAGGACAGGCAGACCACTAGAACAAATCATTAACTGTGATTGTATGAAATAATATCTTCCTGATTGGGAACAGTATGGAACCATTCAAATCAATACAGCAACTCAAGTAACCTCATATACTCACACACCTATATCTCACAAGCAAAAACACTCATATAGATGCACACACCGACCTCTTTGTCACACATGAGAGAGAGAGAGAGAGAGAGAGAGAGAGAGAGAGAGAGAGAGAGAGAGAGAGAGAGAGAGAGAGAATTTGTTTCACCGGCGGGTAGACAGTGCTATTCATCTCTAGAGTGTCTCAACTTCCTCTCTGACACCAGGAGAGAGAGGGAGGGAGGGCGAGAGACTCTGGGAGAGGGATATAGGCTGTGGAGAGATTGAGGGAGAGATAGAGGAGGAGCGGTTAGGGAGAGAGAGGAGGAGGAGAGGTTGGGGAGAGAGGGAGGGGAGAGATAGAGGAGGAGCGGTTAGGGAGAGAGGTTGGGGAGAGAGAGAGGGGGAGAGGTTGGGGAGAGAGAGAGGGGAGAGTGAGGGGGAGAGGTTGGGGAAAGAGAGGGGGAGAGGTTGGGGAGAGAGAGGGGGAGAGGTTGGGGAGAGAGAGGGGGAGAGGTTGGGGAGAGAGAGGGGGAGAGGTTGGGGAGAGAGAGGGGGAGAGGTTGCAGGCAGTAGGACCACTGGGGATGATTGATGAGGAGGATGTTGGGGAGTTTCTCGGTTGAGACAAGCTGTAGTCCACAACCCACAGCAGCAACACCCGGGAACACAACAGAAACACAATCAGCCCCGAACAGCAAGCAAGAGCAGCAAGACACAGCAGCGAGACACAACGCCAATACCTAATTTAAGAACACGGACGCACAACACTAGTACACAAACCGACACTCACGCCTCACGACCCCAGCGACCCCCTGCTCTGTGCACCCCTTGAGTCGTCCTCTGAGATCTGCCCTCTGCCGTCGCTGACCTTCACCTCAGACAACAGCCCTCAGCCCCCAGGTCAAAGGTCGGCTCAGCTGAGCCCGTGCTCTACTGCGGTGGCAGGCGTTTGGGCCTCCTCATGCCTCGGCCTCCAGTCCGGGGCCGCCCGAGGGCCGAGGGCCGTCGGACGGCGAGGGCCGTCTCAGCGGGCAGCGAGCGCCTTGAGTCAGAGGGCCGAGGGCCGTCTCAGCGGGCAGCGAGCGCCTTGAGTCAGAGGGCCGAGGGCCGTCTCAGCGGGCAGCGAGCGCCTTGAGTCAGAGGGCCGAGGGCCGTCTCAGCGGGCAGCGAGCGCCTTGAGTCAGAGGGCCGAGGGCCATCAGAGGGCAGCGAGCGCCTTGAGTCAGAGGGCCGAGATTAAGCCCCTCCCACCGGACAGACGCGCTCTGCTCTGGGTTCTAAACACTGCAGAACAGAACGTCTCCCGTCTCTAGGAAGAACCAAATCCAACCAATGCAACGATCAGACGCACCACTGACGCACACCGGATACATGGGTATACCTGGTTATACCTGGTTATACCTGGTTATACCTGGTTAGATACCTGGTTATGACTGTTACATTAATATAATACATAACCACAGCAATATTGGTTCTTGCACCCCGCTGTACTGTTCCGTAGTGGCAGGTGAAGTGCGTGCGTGCGTGCGTGCGTGCGTGCGTGCGTGCGTGCGTGCGTGATGATTGGGTCATGTGTAGGATGTTATGAAAGAGAGACATCCGTATGTGATGTATGACTGCTGCAGTACTTGTTTATTTTTCTATTTTATTACTTTTAACATTGTATACTAATGCACTTATTAACCTTAATGGATGGGTTGGCTGTAAACCGAATTGCCCCTCTGGGGCTAATGAAGTAATCTGAATCTGAATCTGGTCTGTGACTCAAGACGACATCACCGGGCAGTTGAGCCAACCAGATATCGCGATGGAAATAATCTTCAAGACGCGGCCTTCCTCCAGTTTCCTCTGATCTAATGGTAGATACGGCGACCCTATGCTATCTTTATATTTCCATGTTGTTTTTCCATATTGGTTTCCTTCTGTCATTCTATCATATCACCTCCTCCCTCCCTCTCTCCTCCCTCCCCTCCCCTCTCTCCTCCTGGCCTCTACCTGCCGTAGATCGGCTGAATCAATCGCTTCACTTCAAATTGTTTTTTTTACTCTGCTGTCATTTCCCCCATGTCCGCCCGATCTCTTACCAGCATCATTTCACTCCCAAACTCACATTCATTTTGCAATTTCCTGTTCCATTCTCCTTTGCTGAGCTCGTTCCACGGAGCCGCTGGTCGCGTTTATGGCAAACACACAGCGCCCCCTGCTGGGGGCCAGCGGTATGACACCCGGCTGGTGGAATACCTCCACGGCCGCGATGTCAAGCATGAAATCAGGCTGGCTCTGCGTCGGACTGACGGACCTGAGCCCCAGGGCCACATTTGCTCTCTGCTCCCACAGGAGGGACAGAGCCCACATTACTCTGCTCCTCCTGTCCGACTGACGCCTGATATGAGGGGCCGGTTCAGTGGCGTGTCGGACTCATTTAGTGTGGGGGGGGATATTTGCATCTGCCGGCCCATAATAATGTAGGCTAGGGGTGGCTGAAATACTACAGCAGTGACTACGTACTGACAGCAGGCCAGACGACGGACAGAGAATCGAACCTTTACATCACGTCTGGGCATCGTTTGATCGATTATGTCCTGTCAGGGCGGGTGGGGGACTCAAATATTTCCATTTAACAGAATGCCGATAATCTGAGGAGAGAAACTACAGAGGAGAGGACGAGTCTGATTAACCTAATTGCTGCCAATTAGAACCACAGCGTTCTGAGAGGCCTCAGATCATAGAAGACCCATCACACCTGAACAGAATCTCTCTCTCTCTCTCTCCCTCTCTCTCTCTCTCTCTCTCTCTCTCTTTTGTGTTTTGCCTGTTGGCAGGGAGAGAGCGAGAGTGTAAACATGTAGTCGGGCAGATCCCAGAGATCAGACGCTTCCTCTCAGAATGAGTCCGTGCGTTGGGTTGATACGTGGCATCGTTTAGTTCTACTTGATATACATCAGGGTAGAGAGAGAGAGAGAGAGAGAGAGAGAGAGAGAGAGAGAGAGAGAGAGAGAGAGAGAGAGAGAGAGAGGGGAGGGGGGGGAGGGGGGGTGAGAGGTACAGAGGAGACAGTGAAGATGCTTTATTAATCCCCGTGGGGAGACTCCCGCTCTGTGTTGAACTCCTATAGGAGCAGCGGTCTGCTCCAAACAACGCCGCTGAACCACCACGAGGTTTACCCTGCGTGTCTGTGCTGAGGACCTACCCCCCATGGACTCAGAGCATGGACGCCCACTCTGGAGGAACGGCCCTGAACACACACACACACACACACACACACACACACACACACACACACACACACACACACACACACACACACACACACACACACACACACACACACACACACACACACACACACACACACACACACACACGGCCTCATTTGGTTTCGGTGGCGGTCTGCAGGGGCTGGGAGGGTAATGAGGTGAGGAGCCTCAGGAGTGGGGGGGGTTGTCTTGCGGCGAGGCGCTCTGCAGCGCTGCGCTGCGCTCCTCCCGCTCTCCTCTCCCTGGAAGAGCCAACCTTCATCGATCGGTCGGAGCGCTCTGAACGTGTTCCTCTGTTCTCCTGGAGAGCGCCGACTCGCCTGGGAACGCTCCAGGGCCGCCGGCCGCGCTCTGCTCACTTTATTCATCTCTTCTCCGTTACAAGGAAAACTGTCGGAAAAGTTCAGTTTCCCAGAATTCGGTATTTTTTCAAGAGGGGGGCGGGAGGGGGGTTGGGTGCGGGGGGTGCGGGGGGCGGGGGCGGCGGGGCAGTCACACGCCATTACACCGCGACACCACGAGCCCCCGATGAGACGAGGATGAAACGAGCAGGGCCACGTTTATCACAAATAAGCTCTTTTAAACAGATACAGAAATGGAGCGCAGTGGGAGGCCAGCACAGTAATAACATGTTTCCACGCGGGGAGGGACGCCTGACTCTGAGAGTTAAGGAACACATCAGAGCGTGATCACGCATCGACGCATTATCCCACATGCCTTCCTGGCTTCGGAAAAAAAAAAATACATTCCATAATTGCCAAACCAAATTATGCAGAGTGTGGGGATGTATGAATTATTATTATATGTCAGCTGTTCTCATTTCACGGGTGATCGGCGTTGTGGGTGCGTTGGTGGTGTGTTTGGTGGGGGGGGGGGGGGCGGGCGGGGGGGGTACCTGCCCTGCGTTATTCTAATCCAACAGTAATAGCAGAGCTGCCCTCCTTTAATTGGACGTTGTTAGACTGACAGATCCGTCTCCGCGCCGCGCCGTCGCCATGTTCCTCTAATTGAAACAGTTCTCATTTCAGCACGCAGCCGTGTGGCGTCTGGGGGCCCCAGCTGAATACCCTGCTCAGAGGCCCCTGGGTTAGTGTCTGGGGGCCCCTGGGTTAGTGTCTGGGGCCCTGGGTTAGTGTCTGGGGGCCCTGGGTTAGTGTCTGGGGCCCTGGGTTAGTGTCTGGGGCCCCTGGGTTAGTGTCTGGGGCCCCTGGGTTAGTGTCTGGGGCCCCTGGGTTAGTGTCTGGGGGGCCCCTGGGTTAGTGTCTGGGGCCCTGGGTTAGTGTCTGGGGGGCCCCTGGGTTAGTGTCTGGGGCCCCTGGGTTAGTGTCTGGGGCCCCTGGGTTAGTGTCTGGGGCCCCTGGGTTAGTGTCTGGGGGGCCCCTGGGTTAGTGTCTGGGGCCCTGGGTTAGTGTCTGGGGGAGCTGGGTTAGTGTCTGGGGCCCTGGGTTAGTGTCTGGGGCCCCTGGGTTAGTGTCTGGGGCCCCTGGGTTAGTGTCTGGGGGGCCCCTGGGTTAGTGTCTGGGGCCCCTGGGTTAGTGTCTGGGGCCCCTGGGTTAGTGTCTGGGGGCCCCCTGGGTTAGTGTCTGGGGGCCCCTGGGTTAGTGTCTGGGGCCCCTGGGTTAGTGTCTGGGGGGGCCCTGGGTTAGTGTCTGGGGCCCCTGGGTTAGTGTCTGGGGGAGCTGGGTTAGTGTCTGGGGCCCTGGGTTAGTGTCTGGGGGGGCCCTGGGTTAGTGTCTGGGGGGCCCCTGGGTTAGTGTCTGGGGGAGCTGGGTTAGTGTCTGGGGGCCCTGGGTTAGTGTCTGGGGGCCCCTGGGTTAGTGTGGGGGGCCCCTGGGTTAGTATCTGGGGCCCCTGGGTTAGTGTCTGGGGCCCCTGGGTTGGTGTCTGGGGGCCCCTGGGTTAGTGTCTGGGGGAGCTGGGTTAGTGTCTGGGGGCCCTGGGTTAGTGTCTGGGGCCCCTGGGTTAGTGTCTGGGGCCCTGGGCTAGTGTCTGGGGGCCCCTGGGTTAGTGTCTGGGGCCCTGGGTTAGTGTCTGGGGCCCTGGGTTGGTGTCTGGGGCCCCTGGGTTAGTGTCTGGGGGCCCCTGGGTTAGTGTCTGGGGCCCCTGGGTTAGTGTCTGGGGCCCTGGGTTAGTGTCTGGGGCCCCTGGGTTAGTGTCTGGGGCCCCTGGGTTAGTGTCTGGGGGCCCCTGGGTTAGTGTCTGGGGGGCCCCTGGGTTAGTGTCTGCGGGCCCCACTGAACACCCTGCTCAGAGGCGGGCCCTCGGGGGCCCCTGGGTCGGGTGGGGGTTAGCCTGGTTACATTATGTTACCATTGTGTAGAGAACCCCCGATCAGTGACTGGCGCTCTGCTCTGGGCGGGGCTTGTGGAGGTCTGGGGGCGGGGCTTGTGGAGGTCTGGGGGTGGAGCTCAGCGCCTGACTGCCAACAGGAAGTCTCTAAATGAGCTTTATGGATAAAGCAATAAAAGCTGATGGGCCGTCCTCGGGTTTTAAATGGTTTGTTTGCTTTGAATGTTTTCATACTTTTTTCTATAAATATATTTCTGCGGTACAGTCGGCTGAGTGAGCAGCCTCTGAGGACAGATGCTCGTGGCTGTGCCTCACGACACAAACATCACACCACACTTTGTTCAGCGTCCTCCCTTAGACTCACCTCATGTGGTGTGTGCTGTTTGAAGACGTGGGGGTCGTACTGCTGTGACTAAGCACCAGGACTCAAAAAGAAAACCTGCTTAGTCAAGTGAGGCGTTTGTTTAAATCTCACGATCACAAAGTCATCTGTTCGCGTCGCGACCAAAGCAACATGTTGTCCATAATACATGTTTGATACAAAAGGAAGCGCTTGTAATAACACACACACACACACACACACACACACACACACACACACACACACACACACACACACACACACACACACACACACACACACACACACACACACACACACACACACACACACACACACACACACACAAACTGTTAGAGAGAGAGTGGAAGAGATGTAGGGAGTTAAGAGAGAAAACAGATGGAGAGAAGAGGGTGTGGAGCTGATAGATAAGAGAGAGGTAGAGCTGTAATAGAGCATTAGAGAGAGGTAGAGAGAGGTAGAGCTGTAATAGAGCATTAGAGAGAGAGGTAGAGCTGTAATAGAGCATTAGAGAGAGAGATAGAGCTGTAATAGAGCATTAGAGAGAGAGGTAGAGAGAGGTAGAGCTGTAATAGAGCATTAGAGAGAGAGGTAGAGAGAGGTAGAGCTGTAATAGAGCATTAGAGAGAGGTAGAGATGTAATAGAGCATTAGAGAGAGAGGTAGAGAGAGGTAGAGCTGTAATAGAGCATTAGAGAGAGCGGTAGAGCTGTAATAGAGCATTAGAGAGAGAGGTAGAGAGAGAGCTGTAATAGAGCATTAGAGAGAGAGGTAGAGCTGTAATAGAGCATTAGAGAGAGCGGTAGAGAGCGATCAGCGAGCGAGCCATCATTCATTCATCCCTCCCTCCATCGTTCCACCAAGCACTTAAACCCTACGACTATTTTTATATATAAGACGTTTCTGGTACTTGGGGGAATATTTCCCTTGGCTGTCTTGTCTGACTGATATTAAAATAATTCCAAGGGCCCGAAACTATTCCTGAACTGAAGGACAGAGATGACAGTGACGGAGATAGAACGGAATAGAAAGAGTTTGAAAGAATATAGTTTGAAAGATAGAAAGAGATAGAAAGAGAGTCAAATAGTTTGGAGAGTGTTTGGAAGGAGAGAGTTTTAAAAAAGAGGAGGTTTAACCGGCAGCTGAATTACTGTTAGTATGAAGTGATGAGAACTGATGTGGAGCCGGTTAGCTTCTGGGGCAACGGCTAGCAGCGGCGCGCTCAACAGGAAGCTAACCGCTAGCCTCCAGAGATGTGTGTGTGTGTGTGTGTGTGTGTGTGTGTGTGTGTGTGTGTGTGTGTGTGTGTGTGTGTGTGTGTGTGTGTGTGTGTGCGCGACTGTGTGTGTGTATGTGTGTGTGTGTGTGCGACTGTGTATGTGTGTGTGTGTGTGTGTGTGTGTGTCCCCAACGTTTTCCCAGGGCTCTCCGTGTGTAGCGGCCCGCCTCACTGCCTGTCCCCCCGCCGAGGAGCCTTTGAGCAGCATGCCCGGTGTTCAGGAGACCCTGGACAGCCTGACGCCGGCTTCATGAGTCTGGGGGCTCCGCCCGCTCTGCCATGTGACCACGGCTGCACCCCCCCCCCCCCCCCTCTCTGGGACCTGTCGTGGCAATTCCCCTTTAACAGAGATTGCGTCTAGGCCAGGTGAGATTCCCACTGCAAAAAGCACACAATACATTGGAAAGCAATTGTCCTAGGTTTTAATGCATGCATACATTAGACTCCCCTCTAGCAGAGTGAGTCCAGAATACAGGTTGACATCACGTTTTTTATACGGTTTCAGACCCTCCCCACATTGTTGAAGGCTCATCAAAGAAGAGAGGAGAAGGCCAAAGGGGCAAATTCTTTCTCCTTACGACCCTTTTGTCCCAACACCTAGGAAAACAGAATTCTTCTGTTTTTACGACAAACAAACTCAAATTCCAGATGTCTTATCTTTGCGACGTTTTCACCCAAGCACAACGATCAATAGACAGCTGAGAGGCAAGTGAGCAAGACATCAAAGGAATGAACAAGGCTGAAACTGAGGACAATACAAGTTATACAAGAACAGACAAACTTGTCAAACAACAGGTCAAACATGTGGATTTTTCCATCACAGACCGCCCTCACGTGCCGATTGGTTGGCTGGCCAACACGTCAGGACAGGTGTGTTTGATAGCGGGACCGTGTTGGCTAAGTGGGTTGGTGGGGGTGGTGCTTAATGAGGCAGAGTTTATAGTGACACTGCCGTTTAACGAAGACACAGCTCTGCATCAGGATATATTCAGGATTATGTTCAGGATATATCAGGATTATGTTCAGGATATATTCAGGATAATGTTCAGGATATATTCAGGATTATGTTCAGGATATATTCAGGATTATGTTCAGGATATATTCAGGATTATGTTCAGGATATATTCAGGATTATATTCAGGATATATTCAGGATTAAATTCAGGATTATGTTCAGGATATATTCAGGATTATGTTCAGGATATATTCAGGATTATGTTCAGGATATATTCAGGATTATGTTCAGGATATATTCAGAGCGTTTAGAGCAGCGAGTTCATCTGGCGCGGTGGAGCTACGGAACGGCCCGGAGGCGGAGTCATTGAACACGTCCTCCTCACAGGATGAACGCGGCGTTCTGTCGGCTCCTCCCACGGCTAACAACCGCCAGTAGGGCTCGGTTACCTCCACGCTGTTCTGCTCTTCCTCCAGGGAGGGGGGGGGGGGGCTACAGAACCCCCCCACTGTGGAGGCGAGGGAGAGGGGTGGAGTCTACACGCTGGAGATCTGTGTGGAACGCTCGTAGGCCAATCAGATTTCACTGATGATCTAAATCACGTTGAACGTTGCAGTCGGTAGAATGAGAGCTGTGAAGCGAGAAGCAAGATGGATCCCAGAGACCAATCAGGGAAGGATGGGCCCTGATTGGTCAGAAGGGAGCAGGGGGATGGGGCTAAAGTCGAAATGGTCTGACACAGTCAGAGTCAGGCGCCGACCCAGAGCAGAAGCTCAGAGCCTTTCCCTCGCTGACGACTGCTTTGGTCTGAGATGAGTTTACCTCCGACCCCCGTACACCAGGCAGCAGCTGGCTGGAGCTACGCCCGTTCTACTGCTGCTCCGTCAGAGCAGTCTGCTGATATGACAACCCATTAGAGGTCTGGGGGTCCGGGGGGGGGGGGGGGGGGGGGGGGGGGGGGGGGTCCGTGGCTGGCGGAGGAGGAGCTGAAGATGGATGTGTGGTCCGTTGGTCTCACAGCCCTAGTCACGCCGTCCGTAGGACAAAGCGAGAGAGAGAGAGCGTCTCCTCTGATGCGTCCTGACATTAGGGACGCGGGCAGGCTGGGGGGCCTCTGGATCACGGTGACATCACGGCGACATCGCGGCGACATCGCAGCCGGCAAGACGGATGGCCTCACTTAAGAGCCGACCGACTGGACGACAACTGAAATCATAGAAACGCTGCCGCGTGACCGCTGACCCAGGCACCCCGGACCCTATCGTTGAACACACACACACACACACACACACACACACACACACACACACACACACACACACACACACACACACACACACACACACACACACACACACACACACACACACACACACACACACACACACTTTCGCCAATAAAAACATTGGTCATATCAGGATATTTATATGACTATTTACTCCCTTAGGCTAATTGCTAATTGTAGTTTACGCTGGAGTTGATCGGAGGGGAGTTGGTGAAGTAAAGGAATGACGTCCATACAGGGCCTGAATAGGATCAGGGCCCAGTTTCCCGAAAGCATCGTTAGCCTAAGTGGTTTGTGAAGTTTGTCGTACGAGCATCGTACCGTTTTTTCACACCGTTTCCCGAAAGCATCGTTGCGTAACGAACGTCGTTAAAACCCTTGTAGCTAACGAGGGCTCCAGGGGCACTCGTAGAGCGCTAGGAGCATCGTTACTATAGCCTCAGTGGAGTCACCAATTTCGCAATACCCCAAAAACAGTGGTTACCGCCGACATGTTACTTACATAGACTACTGTTAGATTTAAACAGCAAAGACAGAGACGTGTTAGAAATCAACAACAACATCATTTATTGCTGCAATTTAAAAATCCAAAAATAAATGCGCAGACGAAATGTACCGATCAAACGCCACGTCACACGGCAACCCTATCGCAAGGCATATAATAACATATCAAATGATTCCGTTGCTCTTGTGTGGGAGGTCGCTTTCCAGCTGCACTTGCTGTCTCCCTCTGATTTTAAATCAACCATCATGGTTCAAATGTCCTCATATTGATCAATGACAGAAGACATAGGCTACTGTACATGAATCATGCTGAGACCAGCGGGTGTCTGAGAATTTCTGCAGGTGTTTTGTGTTGCGATTATTTGCCATAAAGCACTGTAGGCGCTTCGGTGAGGCTGTGATGAAGTTCACTATTTATTGGACCGTGTCAGGATTAGGAATGATTTGGCATATGTCGGCCTAGGCCTAATCAATTGTGTTTTAATATTTTTAGCATTGTTAGATTTCAGCGGTCGAATAGATGGTTTATTCGAGGATGTAATACAGCAAGATACAGACTTAGGTTGAATAATCTATAGTGTAGGCAGGTGGGGAGCAGTCTGCTGGCGTGCTCCTTGGCTGTCGATCCCTCTTCTCGCCGAACCGAAGGTTTGGGGCGAGTATTATAATAAGAAAATGTAAATAACAAAATAACAGAAGCAGTCTCTCCCTTGATAAGGTATTTATGGCTCTGGCTATGCCCCAGACGACCGGGTTGATTCGTCCTTGTTGAGGAGGAATGTTGAGGAATGTTGGAAATAACACCTGGTATCAGTAGGAGAGGCACTGGCCTGTTCATAGACTTAAGAAATGTGAAGAAAGAGAGACACTCAAATACACCAGTATTCTACAGCATTCATATTAGTTTATTCTTTTCCTAGGCTAATCTGCTGTTGGCCTTGTGTGAGGAGATATTTTTTTTGCTGCCACAAAATATAGTTTCATCCAACAACATTCCTGCGTCTCCCCCTCCTACCGAGCCCATTTCAGCACCGTGTCAGTGGACAGCTACAAGCCTACGAACGTCGTTAGAGCAGTACACGCGCGTTCATGTTAAAAGAGGCGTTTCGGGAAACGCTCCAAAAAAAATTACGAAGGTTTGAAAGATCCTTCGTGAGAATAATCGTACGAGCGTGGATCCATCGTTATCGGGAAACTAGGCCCAGACCTCTGGAGGACAGCTCCCAATAGGAAGGGGTTAAAGTTAATGATGCTTTCGTCCAAAGTGACTTACAGCAAGTGCCTTTAACAATGAAGACATAAAGACAAGAGTAGGAGAATCATTTGAGTACATAAAAAAGTATCATAAAGTCAGCTAAGCAGCCGCCTTTAAGTGCTACAATATAAAAACTATTTCGATTTGATTTGATATCATTCCCTAAGAAGCTTTCAGCCTGCGGTGGATGATGGAGGGTTCCAGAGCGTCCAGAGGATGGAGGGTTCTAGAGGGTTCCAGATGATGGAGGGTTCTACATTGTACATCATGGTTCCACCCTGGACTGGGACCAGAGCAGCCATCAGAGACCAGTGACTGGGACAGAGTGGTGGGTGTTCCTTACCGACTCTAATGCAAATCAAATCACTCTGATGTCAGTCAGAATGAAAGCATTACGATTTTGAAATGAGATAAAATCTGTTATTGAGGGGGAACATGAACTCGAACTCGAATATTAATATTTATTCATTTTTTTACCGGGTCAATAGCACTGTGCTGCCCTCTGCTGGAGGCTCAGAGGTAATACATGACATTACATCTATCAGAGTAAAGCATAATAACGGCATGTTTCAAGGTCTATTCCAGGACTTTATTACCACAAAATCCAATTTTGTATCCAATGTATGCCACATAAATAAATGTATTGAAATTGTAGTTACATAAGGATGTTGTATAATATAGTAACAATATGTAGATGATTTCAAAATTGTATGCTACAATCTACTTTATTAATCCCACACCAGGTAAATTCACGTGTTAAAGCTTGTCTACCAAAGTAGGCCTAGATAAAATACAAATACCAAAATAAAACAAACAATGTGTATGATGTAGGAATGTTAGCGCTATTTGTTGACCAAGGCAGTTGAAAGCACTAAACTGACTAAACTAACACGATGAAAAAGTCTAATTAGATTGCCAATTATAACTTCCTACCAATTTAAATAGATACATATAAATACATTTAAAAACACATGCACATTAAACATATAGGGAAAGCTTTGCGACCAATGGCCAAACCATTTTGAAAGCAAGTGAAGTGGAGTTCATGAAGCCAGCCGACGGAAAACCAATCGAGCCCAAGCGCTCAGCTCTGAGTCCCAGCTCAGCTCAGCTCTGAGTCCCAGTGCTCAGCTCAGCCCTCCTTAGGTCTCAGAAAACTCACATCGGAAAAGAGAAGGAACCCGCTGAGGGGACACTCCTTTCAGGAGCAGTTTAGCGGTTCAGCGGTGACGTTAGTTAACGGACGTGTAGGGTAAGCACCGAGTACAGCTGGTGTCCAGAGCCCTCTGAACCGGGCGCGCTTCACCTGACCAGACGTGATCTCAGTTAGACCAGAGCAGCACAGGCTGACAGAGCGGATCAGTGTGAGCTGCAGGTTAATCCCCGGGGACGCCGTGGTTCTTACTGTGTCCTAGCCTTCAGAGATGTATGTCATATAAACCACCGCTGACAAAGCAGAGACGCCCGGACACAGGGGGCTCGCTGCCGTAGAGTCGGACTGGAGACCGTCCGCAACACACACCACCACCACACACACCACCACACACACACACACACACACCACAACCACCACACACACACACACACCACACACCACCACCACACACACCACCCAGCTCTGAGGAACAAGGTACGCTTTGAGAACCCCCCCCCTGGTTCTGCAACACTCACACGCAGAACCTTACACTCGGTTGAACCCCTACAAACTCACATGTAGCCCCCCATGCCAGGTCAACTCAAACCATTAGGGCGTTTAGCAGACGCTTTTATCCAAAGCAGCCTACCATAAGTACATCACGTCAGAAGAAAGCGAAACAACACTATATCTCTGTCGGTACAGTAAGGATGTTCATAGAACCAAGTGCCAAGCACTAACAATCACTAGGTTAACCCATTCCCCGTACACAACAGAGATAGCTAGGATAAGATGCACTTAGAAACAGTACTTAGAATTATGTAGCACGTAAAACATACAATAAGTGCATAAGGAACCACGCTATGTCCTGTTGAGTACCTTGCTCCACACACAATGTACTCTCTGCCAGGTCAAACTCTTTGAGCTCACTCATGTAGTAAACTTTGCATTCTATATGCAAAGTTTAACCCGGGCCACACTTGCATACATGTAGTATGTTAAACATTAATATTCTATTTCATATCAAACTCAGGAAACCTATTCAAGGTTGATGCCAGGGAACCATTCAAGAGCCCCTCATGAAGTACCAAATGTCACAATGCATCTCATGTCATGACACCAGATTATAGAGAACTGTCGCTTTAGAAGCGGTAGGGTGAGAGGTTGAAGTGTGCTGCATGGTCCTCTGGTGTTAGACCGAGGTTGTGCTCTAGGAGGCACTGAGAGGAAGAGCACTCACATCTGTCCCTTGGCATTCCCCTTCGGTGAATCCTTGTCCCCATCTGACCTTACAGTTCATGTACCTGACATCAAGACTGTTCAACACCTGGTTCCTCGTGAGGGACCATGACTGCAGACTTCGGATAGCATCGTTACCCAGCATGCATCTCTGGTCACTCAGACCACCCCCCCCCCATTAGATATAGATGCAGAGTTCAAAGAAGAAGCGGGAAAGTTGACAAAATAAATCACCCTGGACTGTTTAGTTTATGTACACAGAACTCTGACGTCGTTATTCCTAAAAACACCTACACCACTTTTAACAAAAAAACATTAACCTAAACTAATTAAAGCATGGAAAGAGAAAATGGAGACTTACAAATCGCAGTTTCTTCTTCATTGTTAAATTGTGTGACTCCCAGTAGTGTCGTTCCTGCTCCTCTTTGACCTGTGAGGAGTTCGGAGCAGACCAGTTTCAGGGTCATGTTCTTCCCACCACACCTTCTGATTCGGCAATATCCCTCATTGTAAAAGGATGTCTACTAGTATTCTTAAACAAAATATAAACCCATCTACAAACTAAGCCGATGTTGAAACATTGCCGTAAATGCAAATTAAACATACAAATAATCTCGGTAATGTGCGTCTCTTCTCTTTAAAGAATTGAATCGTTTCATTGCACCGAAAAAATAATTTCAACTCGACATACTCTTCTCCAGCCTTCAATTTGTTTGTGCTTCAATCGGCTCATAAATACTCTTTATGCTTCATTCCTGTGGTCCAATACATTCTAAAGAAGTTGCCGTATTGAGGGGTACACTGTAGAGCCAGAGAAGCACACGCAATGAGTACAAACACGTCAAATACACCATGATAGAAACGTCAAGCTGAAATCACCCACTTTGGAAGCCACTTAAACTCCGACAACAAGCAGACCACCAGAGAGCGGTCCCAGCGGGGGTTTGAACCCCCGACCTCCTGCTGTGAGGCCACAGTGTTAACCCCTGGGCACCTTTTATGGCTTACGTCAAATCACAAGAGATGTACATTCTACATTTACATCAGAAGCGTAGTTCAACGTGGAGCATTGCTTGTTTAAACCCCGTTAATACGTTTGGTTACTGATTAAGATGGTGGTTGCGTACCGTGACGTCAGTGGAGTGTGTGCTGATGGCTCTGGTGAGGCTACACACCTGGTGCTCATTGCCTAATCAGTGCACAGGTTAAAGCCGCCAATCTCCACACACACCGGGGAGATCTCCTGCATGGCAACATGGAGCACCGGGTCATCATGTCACCCACAGCCACTAGAATAAACCGGTTCTCCGGACCCCCCCAGCCTGGCCCTGGAGGAGCCCAGTAGTCCCTAACCCAGTAGTCCCTAGCAGTGTGCTACAAAGCTGTAGTAGCAGAGCCTGGCCACTGGGAGGCAGTATATCGTTTAGGAACAGGTGTGTGTGTGTGTGTGTGTGTGTGTGTGTGTGTGTGTGTGTGTGTGTGTGTGTGTGTGTGAGAGAGAGAGACTCAAACACAAAACATCCGAGCGATTCTCATAGTTTCGGTATAAAACTTTATTTGACAACATGCTTTGATTCCCAAAGACATCGGAGACTCAGCAGACCCCCGACCACCAGTAGATCGAGGCCTATATAAATATATAAAACCCAATATAAGTATATAAAACCCAATGTACCAAAACGTGTCCCCATGGTAACCAGCAGACAGCTGTCAGTCAGGGGCTGCAGAGGGAATCAGTCTCTGGTGGATCCCAGAAGATGGCGGAGAAGATGTTGTCTGAAGATGCTGTCTTTAAATCATGCAATAACAATCACGTTAAGAAATAATAATTAATTACTTAGGTCTTGTCCCCAGAGAACTGCAATCAAATATATCTTTAAGGCAGACAGAATAATAACCGTTTGAAAGTCCATTTTTGTCACCCATACCCTGAGGAATAGAAACCAAAAAGGTCAACTAAGGACAGAAAAAAGAAACATAACCTCATAAAACAACACCTCCCAGTTTGAAATATATGACAGTATAAAGTATTAAGCTTCTCCTCCTCTCCATGTCATCAATCAGCTGAGCCCAGAGCTACCACACTAAGGCCCCGTCCACACACAAACTATATTCTTGTGGGTTTGGGCCGACCGTCCAGACGGACCAGGTCCCAGGGTGGATGAGATAAAAATGTCCCTATGCATTTTCGTGTTCGGATTCAAGTGGACGCCTGATACGCAAACGATGACGTCATCGCCCCCCCCACCAGGAGGGGAACGTTAGCGTTCCGTCAAATTTTGTTTTGTTTGATTTGTATTATTTTTGTAGCTTTAAATACAGCCCCTTGGTAAATTAAATTACTAACTGTACATTCAAAAAGTATTTTCTAAAAGGTTTAACAACTGCTTCCTCCGCCTCGTCTTCTTGTTTTTTTGGTGGAGAACCAGTGCCACAGAGTGGCCTTGAATATGTACTACAGTGTTTCTACAGCTTGATGCGTTCTCGCAATCAGTCCGTCTTTACAGAGATATTCCTGAAACGCAGCCAAGGAAAAAGGAGGGGAAAAGATTGTTTTCGCCCATGTGGACGGGGCCTAAAAGACCACAATGCACTGCCCTCAAACCCAGGTCACCTCCAGGGGAGGGAACGTCTTGAGTTGACCTCCCAGCACCAGTCAGACGCAGCTGTTGTACCCGCCCTGTTCACCACAGCTGCTGCTGTCCCTGTGGGCGAGGCTCTAATGGCTCCTGGCTCTTCCTCCTGGCTCCTAGCTCCTGGTTTCTGGCTCCTCCTCCTGGTTCCTCCATCTGGTCCTGGCTCCTCCTCCTGGTCCCTGGCTTCTCCTCCTGGCTCCTCCTCCTGGTCCCTGGCTTCTCCTCCTGGCTCCTCCTCATGGTCCCTGGCTCCTCCTCCTGGTCCCTGGCTTCTCCTCCTGGCTCCTCCTCCTGGTCCCTGGCTCCTCCTCCTGGTCCCTGGCTCCTCCTCCTGGTCCTGGCTACTCAGCACACAGCCTTCCTCTTCTCCTCTCTGATGGGGCTCAGACCGGCGTTCCTGGCCGCCGTGACCGCCGCCCAGACGCGGCACAGCATCCCGCCCCTAGCAACGTCACACGGGATGGGGTGGTTACCATAGCGACCAGCAGAGAACCGGTCCTCTGATCAGAGTGTCTGTGTGTTCGCCACCTGATGCCGCAGTAGACCAGGTCCTCTCTGCAGGAGTCCTCCAGCAGACAGTCCAGGGAGAAGTGATGGTGGAGGAGCTGGAAGAGACAAACACACTCAACACAACAGAAGATACACTGAACCCCCACCATCAGCCCAGACCACAGCGAGAACCTGTTAAACCACCACTAAACCATCACCTTCAGCCCAGACCACAGTGAGACCTGATAAACCACCACTAAACCACCACTAAACCACCACTAAACCATCACCTTCAGCCCAGACCACAGTGAGACCTGATAAACCACCACTAAACCACCACTAAACCACCACCTTCAGCCCAGACCACAGTGAGACCTGCTAAACCACCACTAAACCACCACCTTCAGCCCAGACCACAGTGAGACCTGCTAAACCACCACTAAACCACCACCTTCAGCCCAGACCACAGTGAGACCTGCTAAACCACCACTAAACCACCACCTTCAGCCCAGACCACAGTGAGACCTGATAAACCACCACTAAACCACCACTAAACCCCCACCTTCAGCCCCGCCCCCGACCACAGTGAGACCTGATAAACCACCACTAAACCACCACTAAACCACCACCTTCAGCCCCGACCACAGTGAGACCTGCTAAACCACCACTAAACCACCACCTTCAGCCCAGACCACAGTGAGACCTGATAAACCACCACTAAACCACCACCTTCAGCCCAGACCACAGTGAGACCTGATAAACCACCACTAAACCACCACTAAACCACCACCTTCAGCCCCGACCACAGTGAGACCTGATAAACCACCACTAAACCACCACTAAACCACCACCTTCAGCCCCGACCACAGTGAGACCTGATAAACCACCACTAAACCACCACCTTCAGCCCCGACCAAAAGCGAGAACCCTGGCTTCAGCGTCCTCCAAGTCGACAAACCCTTGGATCTGCGGCTGATATTTGAAGCACACGGCCTGAAGACGCTCTGGACAGAAGTGTCCCCATAATGGTTATTGTGTTGGTCTGCTGGTTACCTTGCAAACAGTGTCCTGGTCTACAGGGACGGCTCTGAGCCAGTGGACCAAGGCGTGGTCCTCAGGAGCAGGAGAGTCCATCTGAAGAGCCACCAGACCGTCTGCAGTGTGGAGACACCGGCGAGGAGACTCAGGTACAGGTGCTGACACTTAAGAACCGTCACCTGAGGCTCATCGCAAGAAGCGCCCTGGCTCTGTGTGACGGAAACGCTGTCAGACATGTTGTGGCTGACTGCCTCGTCCCACGAGACCCTCTAGATCAGGGGTGGGGAACCTTTTTGACATCAAGGGCCGTATCAATTTTTGCAACTTGTTTCGGGCGCCACACTTTTTGTAGGCCTATAAAAATAATTCACTCACCACATAACTTGCATGCACAACGTTTTCTCTCTCTATATTTGGTCCGGGAGAAAGCTGCTTGTTGGGCACCCAAACTTTGCTTAAGTGCGTTTATATTGTCCTTGCGTAACTGCCCCTGCAATTCACTTTGCCTATCATGTTAAGTACTGTATCATGAAGTTCCATGTAGTGATTCTCCACACACAAGGCAAACTGGCCTGCCCTCTACTTCAACAAAGAAGTAATCGTCAGTCCATTTTTTCTTGGAAAACACGACATTCATTATCAACCTTTCATTTCTTGGCGGATGCCATGCTAGCCATCAATGGTTAGATTTAGAAATGACAGTGCGACTTGTTTAGGCTACCCCAATGTGACCCTCAACATTCCAAAGTAAGCAAAAAGGAAATTAACCTTTTTCTCCTTAATTAATTTCGTTCAAAAGTTGTCACTTATGCTTGTATAACTATATTGTAGGCTAGGCTATATGCTTTGTTAACATTTCATTTAATTTAAAAAAAACAAAAAAACATTATTATTATTATTTTTTCCCTTGCCTCCAGCGGGCCGGATGAAAGGCATTGGCGGGCCGTGTCCGTACGTTCCCCACCCCCTGCTCTAGATCGTAGTGCATCCCGTTCCTCTGACCCATCCAGAGGCGAGCGGCTCACCTGTAGAGGTGGAGTCGGAGTCGCCGGTGGAGGTCCTGAGAACCTGTATCTCCTGGTGCTTCCTCTGGACGGAAGTCCTCAGGAGGTCCTGGTACTCTGTCTCCTTCTCCGTCAGCTGGTTCAGGAGCCTGGGGAGGAGGGAGGAGGGCGGCGGAAGAGACTGGGTTAGGGTTCCCCCCTTGGAGGGCCCTGATATCGGGGCTCACTGGAGGTGAGGAAGAACCGGCCTGCTCTCGTTCCAACCTCTGTGTCTCCCGCCGTAGCTCCGCCAGATGGAGGCTCAGCGGACAGGAGGGGAACAGGTGGTCGTCGTGGTGACCACTGCTGTCGTCGTGGTGACCGTCCGGGTCCCCCGCCTCCGGTGGTTGGCGGGCGGCGTCCTGCTCCGCCTCCTGGCCAGAGGGGGGAACCACGAGACCCTCCAGGGGAGAGCTCACCTCGTCGACCTCGAAGGACGACTGCAGCTGGAGCTTCAGCTCTAGGGAGGGGGAGGGAGGGAGGGAGAGAGGGAGAGAGAGTGGGAGGGAGAGGGAGGGAGAGAGAGAGAGGGGGAGGGAGAGGGAGGGGGAGGGAGAGAGCGGGGGAGGGAGAGGGAGAGAGAGGGAGGGAGGGATGGGGAGGGAGAGAGAGTGGGAGGGAGAGGGAGGGAGGGAGGGGAGGGAGAGAGAGAGAGGGGGAGGGAGAGGGAGGGAGGGAGAGAGAGGGGGAGGGAGAGGGAGGGAGGGAGAGAGAGTGGGAGGGGAGGGAGAGAGAGAGAGGGGGAGGGAGAGGGAGGGAGGGAGAGGGAGTGGGAGGGAGAGGGAGGGAGGGAGGGGAAGGAGAGAGAGGGAGGGAGGGATGGGGAGGAGAAGGGGAGGGGAGGAGAAAGGGAGGGGAGAAAGAGAGAGAGAGGATAAACCGAGTGTCAGGGTGAGCTGGGTGACAGGGTGACAGGGTGAGCTGGGTGACAGGGTGACAGGGCGACAGGGCAAGCACCTGGCAGCAGCACGGTGATGGCCTCCTGAACAGCTTGTCTCAGCAGGTTGTCCAGAGCAAACATCCAGTGAGGTTTGACCTGCTGCTGCCGGAGAACCTTCTTCACCTGGGCAGGAAGAGATCAACTCTTTTGTCAGGTTAAGCCTCCCCCCCCCCCCCCCTCACACACACACGTCCAACTTAAAGTTTAAAATCCACCTTGTAATAACGTGTTGTTAGCTCACCCTAACCCTTATCTTCATAGCCTAGGGTTATTATTCAAACACTAATAAACCTACGTAATTAAAATAGCTTGTATAGGCATGCTAGCATTTAGAGCTAACCCTAACCCTAATCTTAATCACTTAATTAGCTTCGTAAAGTAAAGTAAAGTTATAATCCTAAGAAATAAAACAACGACAACCGGTTTCCTAACTCGTTAAAACCGTCCCGTCCAAAATGCTCTGGTTGCGCTCTATTCAGTCTGACCTCCACTTAAAACCCTTCAGTTAAAAGTTTAAACTCACTGCGTCCTGGAAGCCGAACAGCGCGGCCTGCAGGCTGCTGGGCGGTACTGCGGCGGCCAGCAGCGCCGCCCGGAGCTCCAGCAGCCCGCCGCTCAGGAGCCGCCGGTCGGGGGAGCGGATGTGGTCCCGCAGGCAGCCAATCAGGTGCAGGATGTGGTCTGCGGTCAGCACGGACCCCCCACCAGGCTAGAACGACATTCATGGATCCACGCGATCACGGGGTTAGTAATGTGTGCGATTGCGATCATGTTACAGTATGTTCTATACATGTTACAGTATGTTCTATACATGTTACAGTATGTTCTATACATGTTAGAGTATGTTCTATAAATGTTAGAGTATGTTCTATACATGTTACAGTATGTTCTATAAATGTTAGTTTGTTCTATACAAGTTAGAGTATGTTAGAGTATATATGAGGGTGTGTTACCATGGGCGTTGTGTTAATAAAGTTGTGTTGAAGGCGTCCTGTTAATATAGTTGCATTGAGGTTGTGTTACCGCGGGCAGGGCGTTGTGTTAATAAAGTTGTGTTGAGGTTGTGTTACCGCGGGCAGGGCGTTGTGTTAATAAAGTTGTGTTGAGGTTGTGTTGAGGTTGTGTTACCGCGGGCAGGGTGTTGTGTTAATAAAGTTGTGTTGAGGTTGTGTTGAGGTTGTGTTACCGCGGGCAGGGCGTTGTGTTAATAAAGTTGTGTTGAGGTTGTGTTGAGGTTGTGTTACCGCGGGCAGGGCGTTGTGTTAATAAAGTTGTGTTGAGGTTGTGTTGAGGTTGTGTTACCGCGGGCAGGGCGTTGTGTTAATAAAGTTGTGTTGAGGTTGTGTTGAGGTTGTGTTACCGCGGGCAGGGCGTTGTGTTAATAAAGTTGTGTTGAGGTTGTGTTGAGGTTGTGTTACCGCGGGCAGGGCGTTGTGTTAATAAAGTTGTGTTGAGGTTGTGTTACCGCGGGCAGGGCGTTGTGTTAATATAGTTGTGTTGAGGTTGTGTTACCGCGGGCAGGGCGTCCTGGACGTGTGCGACCACGGGGCCGATGTGGTCGGTCAGCACGCGGTGCAGCGTGGCGCGGCGCTCGCTGTCCTTACGCAGCAGGAAGAGCCCGGGGGTCTCCCCCGGCGCCGCCGGGGAGCCGGGCGTCAGGGGGACGGAGCCCGGGGTGCTGGGAACACAACCGCACATTACACTACACAACGCACACATCACACTACACATCTACAGGGTGCTGCCACCAGGGGGAGACACAACGCACACATCACCACACTACACATCTACAGAGGGCTTCAGGAGCTACAGAGCGATCAAAAGGTTCTTAAAGAGACGGTCACCCAGTGTTTCAGAGGGAATTCTCTTAAAGAGACGGTCACCCAGTGTTTCAGAGGGAATTCTCTTAAAGAGACGGTCACCCAGTGTTTCAGAGGGAATTCTCTTAAAGAGACGGTCACCCAGTGTTTCAGAGGGAATTCTCTTAAAGAGACGGTCACCCAGTGTTTCAGAGGGAATTCTCTTAAAGAGACGGTCACCCAGTGTTTCAGAGGGAATTCTCTTAAAGAGACGGTCACCCAGTGTTTCAGAGGGAATTCTCTTAAAGAGACGGTCACCCAGTGTTTCAGAGGGAATTCTCTTAAAGAGACGGTCACCCAGTGTTTCAGAGGGAATTCTCTTAAAGAGACGGTCACCCAGTGTTTTAGAGGGAATTCTCTTAAAGAGACGGTCACCCAGTGTTTCAGAGGGAATTCTCTTAAAGAGACGGTCACCCAGTGTTTCAGAGGGAATTCTCTTAAAGAGACGGTCACCCAGTGTTTCAGAGGGAATTCTCTTAAAGAGACGGTCACCCAGTGTTTCAGAGGGAATTCTCTTAAAGAGACGGTCACCCAGTGTTTCAGAGGGAATTCTCTTAAAGAGACGGTCACCCAGTGTTTCAGAGGGAATTCTCTTAAAGAGACGGTCACCCAGTGTTTCAGAGGGAATTCTCTTAAAGAGACGGTCACCCAGTGTTTCAGAGGGAATTCTCTTAAAGAGACGGTAACCCAGTTTTTCAGAGGGAATTCTCTTAAAGAGACGGTCACCCAGTGTTTCAGAGGGAATTCTCTTAAAGAGACGGTCACCCAGTGTTTCAGAGGGAATTCTCTTAAAGAGACGGTAACCCAGTTTTTCAGAGGGAATTCTCTTAAAGAGACGGTCACCCAGTCTTTCAGAGGGAATTCTCTTAAAGAGACATAAAAACATAACTGTTGACATTCAACTAGACCAAATGGTCATGAAAACAGGAAGTAGCGTGCATTACAGCAGCGAGGAGCCGGAGGGGGGCGTGTCCTCGCCCCCGTGGGCGGGGCCGTGTCGCCGGAGGTCCAGAGAGCAGCTGAGGTCCAGAGAGTCCACCGAGTCTGTGTCCTCCACGTAGACGGCGACCGGGACGGAGAGGCTGCGGTGGAGGTCTGAGAACACACACACACACACACACACACACACACACACACACACACACACACACACACACACACACACACACACACACACACACACACACACACACACACACACACACACACACACACACACACACACACACACACGTTTTCAAATCATACTCAAATGTTTCAATTCTATTTTGTAAAGCGAGGCGGGAGAAGAAACAAACTCATTAGAACGGGGAGATCACCAATCACATACACACCTATAATCAATTAACATGACCCAACCACATGTTGAACTGTAGGAGGAGGAGGAGGAGACATGGGGAGGAGGAGGAGGAGACATGGGGAGGAGGAGGAGGAGGAGGAGGAGGAGGAGGAGGAGGAGGAGGAGGAGGAGACATGGGGGATGAGGAGGAGGAGGAGGAGGAGACATGGGGGAGGAGGAGGAGGAGGAGGAGGAGGAGACATGGGGGACGAGGAGGAGGAGGAGGAGGAGGAGGAGGAGAGGGGAGGAGGAGCCGACCCCTCACCTGAAGGGACCTCCCTGGGCTCCTGCTCGTGGGGCGGGCCGGCGCGCCTCCTGGAGGAGTGGAGGAAGAGGTCCCGGAGGAGGAGCTTGGCGGTGGCGCGCTGGTCGGGGTCCGGCTCGAAGCAGCCCATGATGAAGGTCTTAGCCTGGACCGACATGCTCTCTGGAACCCGGGGGTGGATCTTAAACATGCCCACCTGGAGAGGGGGAGACACAGAGGGTCAGTGAGACACAGGGTCAGTGAGACACACAGAGTCAGTGAGACACAGGGTCAGTGAGACACAGGGTCAGTGAGACACAGGGTCAGTGAGACACAGAGTCAGTGAGACACAGGGTCAGTGAGACACAGAGTCAGTGAGACACAGAGTCAGTGAGACAGACACACACAGTCAGTGAGACACAGGGTCAGTGAGACACAGGGTCAGTGAGACACAGAGTCAGTGAGACACAGGGTCAGTGAGACACAGGGTCAGTGAGACACAGAGTCAGTGAGACACAGAGTCAGTGAGACAGACACACACAGTCAGTGAGACACAGAGTCAGTGAGACAGACACACAGAGTCAGTGAGACACAGAGTCAGTGAGACAGACACACACAGTCAGTGAGACACAGGGTCAGTGAGACAGACAGACAGAGTCAGTGAGACAGACGGACAGAGTCAGTGAGACGGACTGTCAGAATCAGGCAGCCAGACAGTCATGCAGACAGTCAGGCAGACGGACAGAGTCTGGCAGACAGTCAGAGTCAGGCAGAAAGACAGTCAGACAGACATACAGTCAGGCAGACAACAGTCAGTCAGGCAGACCTTGAACATGGCGGCCTGGGGGCTGCCCAGCTCGTGGAAGGGGGGCTTCCCGGTGGCCATCTCTATGATGGTGCAGCCCAGCGACCAGATGTCCGCCGGCTTGCCGTAGCCGCGCGGGCCCTGGTCGATGATCTCAGGGGCCATGTACTGCAGGGTCCCTGAGGGGAGACAACACCATCACCCTCCACCCACAACCTGGTCCATGACCTCTGGACCAGCCTCCACCCACAACCTGGTCCATGACCTCTGGACCAGCCTCCACCCACAACCTGGTCCATGACCTCTGGACCAGCCTCCACCCACAACCTGGTCCATGACCTCTGGACCAGCCTCCACCCACAACGTGGACGGAGGAGGTGCAGGTGTGAGGGTCTGAGCAGGGTGATGAAGGGAGGAGGAGCTGGGAGGAGGAGGAGGAGGAGGAGGAGGAGGAGAAGGTGTGAGGGGCTGAGCAGGGTGATGAAGGGAGGAGGAGCTGGGAGGAGGTGATCTGGAGGAGGAGGAGGAGGAGGAGGAGGAGGAGGAGATCATCTGGAGGAGGAGGTGAAGGTGTGAGGGGCTGAGCAGGGTGATGAAGGGAGGAGGAGGTGGGAGGAGGTGATCTGGAGGAAGAGGAGGTAATCTGGAGGAGGAGGAGGAGGAGGAGGAGGAGGAGGGCTCACCAGTGAAGGTCTCGGTGCAGGGGTTGATGCCCGCCAGGCGCTTGGACGTCCCGAAGTCTGAGATCTTTAGGATACCGCTGTAGGTGTTGATCAACACATTGTCTCCCTACACACACACACACACACACACAAAAGTCTAAGTGAACTTTTTATTGTCTATTATATTGTATTGTATTGTCAGACCGACTGTGCAACAAGTTACATAGAGGACCGAAATGACGTTTCCCCATCTTCCAAATGCAATGCAAACACACACACACACACACACACACACACACACACACACACACACACACACACACACACACACACACACACACACACACACACACACACACACACACACACACACACACACACAATGATCCTCCTATTTGAGGTATTTATGTTGAGGTTCTGTTGTACGGCCAGCAGAGAGGAGGAGGAGACGAGGAGACCAGAGGAGGGAGAGGAGGAGTAGGACAGGATGGAGGAGGAGAGGAGTAGGAGAGGAGACCAGAGGATGGAGGAGAGCAGGAGAGGAGACCCGAGGAAGGAGAGGAGGAGGAGAGGAAGGAGGAGAAGATGAGGGAGAGGATGAAGAGGAGCAGGAAAGGAGACCAGAGGAGGGAGAGGATGGAGGAGGAGAGCAGGAGAGGAGACCACCCCTACCTTGATGTCCCGGTGGACGATCTGGTTGTCGTGGAGATAGAGGAGGCCCTGGAGGATCTGTTTGGTGTAGAAGACGACCGTCGCCTCGTTGTCCTTCAGAGGACCCCACTTAGAGCGCAGCAGGGAGGACAGGCTGCCTGCAGGAGCAGAGAGGAGGAGTCAGGAGGAGGAGCAGGGAGGACAGGCTGCCTGCAGGAGCAGAGAGGAGGAGGAGACAAGTGGAGGAGAAGAGGAGATGAAGAGGGGTCTTAAGGAGAGAGCAGGAGGAGATGAAGAGAGGATCAGTTGATCTCAGACACAAGGAGGGAGAAGAGGGTGGGAGGAAAGAGGAAAGGAGACAAAAGAGAAACAGGGGATGGAGGGAATATTTGTAGAAAGGAAACACCATGACAGCGACAAATCATAAAGCAGCTTTAAGATCACATGTTTGATAACAGAGGACCACCATAATATATTCCTCAAAATGTTTAAACAGTTACACTGTTTAACCACTAGGTGGCAGCAAACTCAACGGTGTGGTCATGCGATGTCACACTGCCTCAATCGTAGGCTGAGAACCAGCAGCCAATCTGCAAGCTCCTGATTCATTTGCTCTGGCCCCGCCCCCATCCTGCTCACCGGGGGCCGCTGATGTGTCACGCGTCTCACTGACTGTCTGGAGGCCAGAGGCCTTCTGGTCTGTGAGGAGCTCAGAGCCTCCAGACCTGTACCCACTAGCAGCTCAGAGCCTCCAGACCTGGAGCCACAAGCAGCTCAGAGCCTCCAGACCTGGAGCCAGTAGCAGTAACAGTAGCAGACAGACAGACAGCCTACAGACAGACAGACAGCCTACAGACAGACAGACAGACAGCCTACAGACAGACAGACTACAGAGCCAGGTGTAAAAACTTCTACCAGGATCCGGGCCATTGTAAATGTACTGACCCACAACCTGCACAGAAACATGAGCACATATACAAGTACACACATGTCCCTCTTGTTCCAGGAAGCAAGCGCTTCCTGCATTGCACAACACACACACACACACACACACACACACACACACACACACACACACACACACACACACACACACACACACACACACACACACACACACACACACACACACACACACACACACACACCCTGTTTCTTCTATAGTCTTGAGCCAAACGAGACAGAGTAGTGGTCAGCAGAGGAATGACACCTCAGGCCTTCGGATCGCTCCCATGAGAGATATGGAGTTAATTCAAACTGTGGTACAGTAGGAGCTCAGACAGTCTATATAAGGGTACTTTACAGAGGGTTAGAGGAGTCAGGTTTAAGTTTAAGGTCCCATGACATGCCACCAGGTGTGGTGTGATTAGCCGTTTTGAAAATCTGCCCCTTATGACATCACAGGTGGGCGTGTCCACCCAGATGTACGCTGCATAGATCAGTCTACCCAGTGGACTGTAGCAGACGTTGCTCATCTGTCCGTCACACATCTAGGTGGACACGCCCACCTGTGATGTCACAAGGGGCAGATTTTCAAAACGGCTCGTAATAGGCTAATCACTCCACACCGGGTGGCATGTCATGGCTCCTTTAAGATTAGGTTTCAGGTTATTAGGCATAGGTAAAGATATAGTGCCGGGTTATATTGATTGATTGTCTTCTGTATTCAGCAGAGCTGAGGTCAACGTCTGCCTGTAACATCATCTACAGATGACCCAGCGACCTCTGACCTCCAGGCACCTCCTCCATGAAGATCTTGATGAAGCCGTCCTCGCTGACGGAGCCCAGGTACTGCACGATGTTCCGGTGCTTCAGACGCCGGTGGAGCGAGATCTCCTCGTGGAGCGGCTGGGAGTACCTGGAGACCAGGACCAGGACCAGGGTTAGGGACCAGGGTCTACCTGGAGACCAGGAGCAGGAGCAGGGTTAGGGACCAGGGTCTACCTGGAGACCAGGACCAGGACCAGGGTTAGGGACCAGGGTCTACCTGGAGACCAGGAGCAGGACCAGGGTTAGGGACCAGGGTCTACCTGGAGACCAGGACCAGGACCAGGGTTAGGGACCAGGGTCTACCTGGAGACCAGGAGCAGGACCAGGGTCAGGGACCAGGGTCTACCTGGAGACCAGGACCAGGACCAGGGTTAGGGACCAGGGTCTACCTGGAGACCAGGAGCAGGACCAGGGTTAGGGACCAGGGTCTACCTGGAGACCAGGACCAGGGACCAGGGTCTACCTGGAGACCAGGACCAGGACCAGGGTTAGGGACCAGGGTCTACCTGGAGACCAGGACCAGGACCAGGGTTAGGGACCAGGGTCTACCTGGAGACCAGGACCAGGACCAGGGTTAGGGACCAGGGTCTACCTGGAGACCAGGACCAGGACCAGGGTTAGGGACCAGGGTCTACCTGGAGACCAGGACCAGGGTTAGGGACCAGGGTCTACCTGGAGACCAGGACCAGGACCAGGGTTAGGGACCAGGGTCTACCTGGAGACCAGGACCAGGACCAGGACCAGGGTTAGGGACCAGGGTCTACCTGGAGACCAGGACCAGGACCAGGGTTAGGGACCAGGGTCTACCTGGAGACCAGGACCAGGACCAGGGTTAGGGACCAGGGTCTACCTGGAGACCAGGACCAGGGTTAGGGACCAGGGTCTACCTGGAGACCAGGACCAGGACCAGGGTTAGGGACCAGGGTCTACCTGGAGACCAGGACCAGGACCAGGGTCAGGGACCAGGGTCTACCTGGAGACCAGGAGCAGGACCAGGGTTAGGGACCAGGGTCTACCTGGAGACCAGGACCAGGGTTAGGGACCAGGGTCTACCTGGAGACCAGGAGCAGGGACAGTTGGAGGTGGTGAGACATGTGAGAACAGTGAGACAGTTCGAGGAGAGAGGGATGTTAGCAGAGGTGTCTGAGATGGTAGGAGAGGGGTCTGAGATGGTAGTAGAGGGGTCTGAGATGGTAGTAGAGGGGTCTGAGATGGTAGTAGAGGGGTCTGAGATGGTAGTAGAGGGGTCTGAGATGGTAGTAGAGGGGTCTGAGATGGTAGGAGAGGGGTCTGAGATGGTAGTAGAGGGGTCTGAGATGGTAGGAGAGGGGTCTGAGATGGTAGTAGAGGGGTCTGAGATGGTGGGAGAGGGGTCTGAGATGGTGGGAGAGGGGTCTGAGATGGTGGGAGGCGGAGGTCTTACGAGCTGTCCTTCTCGGGGATCTCCTTGATGGCGATGCGGACCTGGTTGCTGAGGTCCCGACCTGCGTAGACCACCCCGTAGGTCCCCTTCCCCAGGACCACCTTCTCCTCCTCAGCGGTAGTCTCATACATGTACTGAGGAGAGAGGAGGACGGAGGAGAGAGGAGGGAGGAGGAGAGAGGAGAGGAGATAACAGAGAAGGAGGAGGAGGAGAGAGGAGACCAGAGAGGAGGAGAGGAGGAGGAGGGAGGAGAGAGGCCAGAGGAGGAGAGAAGAGAGAGGAGAGAAGATGAGCGAAGGGGAGATATGGGAGGGGAGAGGAGAGGAGGAGGGAGGAGAAAGGAGGAGGGAGGAAAGAGGGGAGGAGGAAAGGGGAGAAAGGAGGAAAGAGCAGAGGAGATACCAGTGAAGGAGGAGGAGGAGCGAGGAGACCACAGGGGAGAGGAGGAGAAAAGAGGAGAGAGGAGGAGATAGGAGAAAGGAGGAGAGGAGAGGAGAGACCAGAGAGGAGGAGAAAGGAGGAGAGAGGATGGTTAGGATCTCCCTGTGGATGAGGAACCCAGTGAGGAACCAGGAACAGAGTTCTCCAGATGGACCGGAGTCCTAGAGCAGGTGGAGGTCCTGACCTCCAGAACCTCTCCGGTGAGGCGGTCCTGGTCAGGGGCCGGGACCAGGGTGGACTGCAGCAGGGAGTTGACCAGCTCACAGAACCTGAGGAGGCACAGGAGACACTGACGGTAAGGGCCCTGACAGAACCTCCACCTCACACCATCAGGGGTTGAGATAATGACACAAGGGAATATGGAGGAAGACATTTCATTGGCCAAGAGCTGCTTCTAGAAAACAACCACTGATCCTAAAGCCAGGGCCCTGCTGGGGCCTGATGGAGGACACACCAGGTTCGGCTGTACTGGGAAGGGCTTGGAGAAGCTTCTGTACTGGGATGGGCTTGGGGAAGCTTCCACCCTTTACAAAGCAGTAGGGGGGGGGGGGGTCTCACCCTTTGCAGTGCAGTGGCGTGGGGAAGCAGAGCTGAAAGTCGTCAGAGTTGTGATGGACGAACAGGAAGCAGCTCCGCTCGTCGTTCTTAGAGACGCTGAGGAGAGAGAGGAGGTGAATGATAGGAAGTGGTGAATGATATGATGTGGTGAATGATTTGATGTGGTGATTGATATGAAGGGCTCTAGGTCTGAGTGGCAGGTCTGTGATCTGCTCTTCAGGTCATTAACTCCTTCCCTGGATCTAGAGGAAAACTGAGCAGGACAATTTATTATGACTGAAGCTCCACTACCAATCCCAGGGCTAACATCACCGTCCCACCCTCATGATGGGCAACAAAACCATTGACATTTTGCATAGGAACTGGTTTGACTGGAATGGCCCACAGAGACCAGACTGGACCAGAGTAAACCTCCCAGCTCCACTGCGCTGCCTGGGGTCAACGTCCCCACGGCCCCTGGCCTGAGTCTCTGGAGCCTCCTCATGACGTCACAGTGCCATGCCCGGTCGGATTCAGCAGTTCGGCACATGACGTTTTGAAGTGTTTCTTTAGTTCACATTGTTGCGTTCACCATTCTCCCTCCCCCTTAGTGAATCCTCTTCTAGAAGGCTTCAGGTATCTGAGAGCACAGGAGAGAACGGGACTCGGTAGAGACCGGGCTGTGTCTACAGCGATACGCTGCTGTTTACATTACCCTCTGCTGGTTTACCCACAGGTCAGGGGTCTGCTTCTGGGTAAACAAGGCAGACACGGCCTCACTGGAGAACCCAGGGAACCAGACCCAGGGAACCGGACCCAGGGAACCGGACCCAGGGAACCAGACCCAGGGAACCGGACCCAGGGAACCAGACCCAGGGAACCGGACCCAGGGAACCGGACCCAGAGAACTGGACCCAGAGAACCAGACCCAGGGAACCGGACCCATGGAACTGGACCCAGGGAACCGGACCCAGGGAACTGGACCCAGGGAACTGGACCCAGGGAACCGGACCAAGAACCGGACCCAGAACCAGACCCAGGGAACCGGACCCAGAACCGGACCCAGGGAACCAGACCCAGAACCAGACCCAGGGAACCAGACCCAGGGAACCAAAACCAGGGAACCGGACCCAGAATCTGACCCAGAACCGGACCCAGGGAACCGGACCCAGAATCCGACCCAGAACCTCACAGAGTCCACCCTGAACACTCTCCCCACCAGCCAGCCCGGTCCAGAGAACACAGGACACAGAACACAGAACAGAGGTTGAGGCTGCAGCTGTTCATTGGTCGGTTGGTGCTCACTGAGGCAGCTGTCAGAACGAGAGCAGCTGTGATGTCATGGAGGAGCCTTTGGGTAACGGTACGACCTCACTGAGGTACTGGAGGACGATAGGACCTCACTGAGGTACTGGAGGACGACAGGACCTCACTGAGGTACTGGAGGACCTCACTGAGGTACTGGAGGACAACAGGACCTCACTGAGGTACTGGAGGACGATAGGACCTCACTGAGGTACTGGAGGACGACAGGACCTCACTGAGGTACTGGAGGACGATACGACCTCACTGAGGTACTGGAGGACGATAGGACCTCACTGAGGTACTGGAGGACCTCACTGAGGTACTGGAGGACGACAGGACCTCACTGAGGTACTGGAGGACGACAGGACCTCACTGAGGTACTGGAGGACGACAGGACCTCACTGAGGTACTGGAGGACCTCACTGAGGTACTGGAGGACGACAGGACCTCACTGAGGTACTGGAGGTCGATAGGACCTCACTGAGGTACTGGAGGTCGATAGGACCTCACTGAGGTACTGGAGGACGACAGGACCTCACTGAGGTACTGGAGGATGATAGGACCTCACTGAGGTACTGGAGGACGACAGGACCTCACTGAGGTACTGGAAGACCTCACTGAGGTACTGGAGGACGACAGGACCTCACTGAGGTACTGGAGGACGATAGGACCTCACTGAGGTACTGGAGGACGATAGGACCTCACTGGAGGTACTGGAGGAGCCTGCAGGGACAGGAGCGTGGAGTGATGACAGAGCTGGTGTCAGATGTTACCTGACGACTCGGATGGAGGAGGCTGGGAAGGACCAGCGGTGAAGACCTTTCTGTGGAGACACAAGGGACACACACATCAACACACACACACACACACACACACACACACACACACACACACACACACACACACACACACACACACACACACACACACACACACACACACACACACACACACACACACACACACACACACCTCCAGTGGGGTGAGGTGCTGCAGCTGGATGGTTCTGCTCTGGTCCTCCTCACTCACGCTCACCACCGCGGGCTGCAGGAGCTTGCTGGGCTCCAGGATGAGGACCTAAGAGAGGACATAGGCCGTGTCCCAATTCAGGGGTTGCATCCTTCGAAGGATGCGTCCTTCGAAGGATGCAGCCTTCGTAGACCGCGAAGGCTGCATCGAAGGCCGAACGAGCGTTGTGGAATGGGACGGTCTAGCCTACGGAGCATTTCCGGATTGCGCAACCAGCCGTTAACGTCCTTTACCTTGCGTGACCACGCGCCGCTCCTGTCTCCTAGCAACCCTGACAGCTGCGGTTCAAACCGGACAGTGGAGGAGATATATGGAGCCAGAAATGATAATTTTATTGGTTATGTTTTATCTTTTATTGGAGGAGTGGGAGAAGATTCACCGCCGGAGCCGGCGGGTGAAGAGGAAGAGAGGACGTTGGCTTAACGTTAATTAGTTTAACGTTATATGTCTAGCGTTAATGTAATTAAACTTTGACAATAAAGTTACATATTTAAAATGGTCCCAACCTTACTTTTATATAAAAAAATGTTTTTACATAGTTTTGTCATTAAATATGTATTCGCTGCAGCTGCTGCTTCCGCTCTCTCCGCGCCATTTCTGAAAAAATATCCAACGCGCAATGAATGTTGGGATACGTTGGGCTGTGAAGGATCCATCTGATGCGTCCTTCAAATCCGGGAAACGAAGGCTGCATATCTCGGCCGCATTCGAAGGACCCTTCGAAATGGGACAGCACTTGACGCGCCGCTGTGACGTATGCGGTCTTCAAATGCGTCCTTCGAAGGATGCAACCCCTGAATTGGGACACGGCCATAGTCACACTCCTCAGGCCTCTGGCTGTCACGGTGGTCCAAACACAGCCTCGAAGAAGAGATTTAGCTTGAAGACTCAAACAATGCCTTAACTGATTATGTCCTAGTTAACCAACTATAAACTAACTTGTTTGTAGAACCAACTCAGAATTGTCTCTTAGTCGGACTGACTATAAATAACTTTGAACCAACTGACAACACAACTCATTTGTTAGTAACTCTGTAGGACTAACGATGAGCTTGTGGTACGAGCCTCTCCTCCGACTCCCAGACAACGGCCATAAGGCCTCTGACGGCTGGGGGCTGGGGGTGAGGACCAGGGGACCAGAGGACCAGAGGAGAGGACCAGAGGACCAGAGGACCAGAGGACCAGGGGACCAGGGGATCGGAGGACTAGAGGACCGGAGGACCAGGTTCTTACCGGGCAGCGGTCTGTGGAGACAGTGGGCTTGCAGGCCTGGAGGTGGAGCTCCATCCAGAAGTTCACCGTGTCCTGCTTGGGGGAGCGGAGCTCTGGCGGCTTGGCGAACTGTCTGTAGATGATGTAGGTCTCCATGATGGAGCCCACGTACCTGAACACCAAGAAACCATCAAAACTATCAAAACGCCAATCAGTCTCAGACCTGTCTCACATTCCATTGGCTACCCCAGCCCCGGCTCAAATCAGAGGTATGAGTTTAGAGGTATCAAATCAGAGGTATCAGGTAATCTGAGTGTAACATACCAGGTAACCTGAGGGTAACCTACCAGGTAACCTGAGGGTAACCTACCAGGTGATCTGAGTGTAACGTACCAGGTAATCTGAGTGTAATCTACCAGGTAATCTGTGTGTACTGATTAGATAATCTGATTTTAGTGAGCAGATGATCCCAGTGTAGTGAGCAGGTAATCCCAGTGTAGTGAGCAGGTAATCCCAGTGTAGTGAGCAGGTAATCCCAGTGTAGTGAGCAGGTAATCCCAGTGTAGTGAGCAGGTAATCCCAGTGTAGTGAGCAGGTAATCCCAGTGTAGTGAGCAGGTAATCCCCGTGTAGTGGGCAGGTAATCCCCGTGTAGTGGGCAGGTAATCCCCGTGTAGTGAGCAGGTAATCCCAGTGTAGTGAGCAGGTAATCCCCGTGTAGTGAGCAGGTAATCCCCGTGTAGTGGGCAGGTAATCCCAGTGTAGTGAGCAGGTAATCCCAGTGTAGTGAGCAGATGATCCCCGTGTAGTGAGCAGGTAATCCCAGTGTAGTGAGCAGGTAATCCCCGTGTAGTGAGCAGATGATCCCCGTGTAGTGAGCAGGTAATCCCAGTGTAGTGAGCAGGTAATCCTAGTGTAGTGAGCAGGTAATCCCAGTGTAGTGAGCAGGTAATCCCTGTGTAGTGAGCAGGTAATCCCAGTGTAGTGAGCAGGTAATCCCTGTGTAGTGAGCAGGTAATCCCAGTGTAGTGAGCAGGTAATCCCAGTGTAGTGAGCAGGTAATCCCAGTGTAGTGAGCAGGTAATCCTAGTGTAGTGAGCAGGTAATCCCAGTGTAGTGAGCAGGTAATCCCTGTGTAGTGAGCAGGTAATCCCCGTGTAGTGAGCAGGTAATCCCAGTGTAGTGAGCAGGTAATCCCAGTGTATATGATGCTATGGTATTCACCAGATGGGAGCGTTGAGTCGGTAGAGTTTCTCCGAGGCCTGGATCACCTTCTTGTGATCGTTGGCCAGGATGCTGGCGCCCAGATACAGACCCACGTCCCAGTAGTCCTGCATCGTCTCCAGGCTGCCCTTCCTCCCCAGCAGGCTGCTCAGGGTCACTCCTGGGGGGGGAGGGAGGGAGGGAGGGAGGGAGGGAGGGAGGGTGGAGGTTCATTCACAAACAAGGGCATTTATTTTTTTTATAACATGAGTGATGATGGATTTAGTTTTAATAAAGACCTATTGTGCAAAAAATCCTGAAACCTTTGTAAACCAAGGTGGATGTTGGTTGGACTGAAGTGACCACATGTATGTTAGGCAGACAGCAGACAGAAGCAGCAGAGCACCTAATTTGCGGAGTTCGATGGACGTGTCAAACTCGTGCCCGGCGGCCATCAGGAGAACCACGTTATGGATCCCAGAGTGGAGGCTGGGCTCCACCTCAAAGGCCTTCCCATACCTACACACACACACACACACACACACACACACACACACACACACACACACACACACACACACACACACACACACACACACACACACACACACACACACACACACACACAATGATGATGATTAATCCCTACAGATGGATTAAGTAGTGTTCCTCCAAGTTGACTTGTTTATGTTGAAGTTATTTTTACTTGGCAGCACAGCAGGGGGGAGGGGACACACACACACACACACACACACACACACACACACACACAGTTGCGTGGGAACCTCAGAGGCTTCCATGTTGTGGGAGTCAGGGAGGGGTCAAGTGCTCAGTGGGGGCTATGTTGGGGCCTTCTTTGTTGGTCCAAGGCCATTACATGTAAACAATATATAGGAGGAGGAAGAAGAAGAAGAAGAAGAAGAAGAAGAAGAAGAAGAAGAAGAAGAAGAAGATCATCATCTAGGGGGCAAAAATATAATTGTGTTGCCGCCCGTTGTCAACATCACACATATTATTAACGTGCATGCGGCGCATAATGTGAAGAAAACCACCCGTCATCTAGCCGTCAATAGAATAGAATAGAATAAAATAGACTTTATTTGTCATATCACCATGTCTTGTCTTTGGTCTCACTGAATAAAAACACATAGGATACATAACAAGCACATCCACTCCATTGAGTGGGCATGTCCACCAGATTGACACATCACATGTATACCCCCTGACACATCACAATACAGTATACTCCCTCCTCTAGCCCACACACACAAGTATACACATCAGGTACAACGCAGCCAGCAACAGTTCCAGCCCGTTCAAGGCACTCTAGTCTACACCTCCCTTTCATCTAGCTTTCCTTGGTTTGTTGACCATGGAGATCGCATTTGGGATAAAAGAGTCTTTGTATATTTTTTTCCTTGTCATATGTGCTCTATAGCGCCGCCCTGAGGGAAGCAGTTCAAATTCAGAAAGGAGGGGGTGGGTGTCATCGTCTAATATACTCATGGTTTTTCTTTGTACTGCAGTGCTGTATAAAATATCTGGTGTTTTTTGGGGTCACCCAATAATTTTCCCTGCCATTTTAACAATACTGGTTAGTTTGTTCCTGTTGTAAAAGGACAAGTGACCATACCAGATAGAGATGTTGTAAGTAAGGATGCTTTCAATCAGGCTAACGTATGCCCTCTCAAGAATATTACAGCTAACTCCAAAGCTTTTCAATTTCCTAATTAAAAACAGCATTTGGCTTGCCTTTTTGCACAATGGCGCTAGCCCAGTGCTAGCACAACACTAGCCCAGCGCTAGCACAACACTAGCCCAGCGCTAGCGCAACATACCGGAACATAGCAGGTCATACCGGTAGCAGGCTAGCACAGGGCTAGCACAGCGCTAGCACAGCACTAGCACAGCGCTAGCACAGCGCTAGTGGCGGGTCGTACCAGTAGCAGGCTAGCCCAGCGGGTCGTACCAGTGGCAGGCTAGCCCAGCGGGTCGTACCAGTAGCAGGCTAGCCCAGTGGGTCTGTACCAGTAGCAGGCTAGCCCAGTGGGTCGTACCAGTGGCAGGCTAGCCCAGTGGGTCGTACCTGTAGCAGGCTAGCCCAGCGGGTCATACCAGTAGCAGGCTAGCCCAGCGGGTCGTACCAGTGGCAGGCTAGCCCAGCGGGTCGTACCAGTAGCAGGCTAGCCCAGTGGGTCGTACCAGTGGCAGACTAGCCCAGTGGGTCGTACCAGTGGCAGGCTAGCCCAGTGGGTCGTACGAGTGGCAGGCTAGCCCAGTGGGTCGTACCAGTAGCAGGCTAGCCCAGCGGGTCGTACCAGTGGCAGCCTAGCCCAGCGGGTCGTACCAGTAACAGGCTAGCCCAGTGGGTCGTACCAGTGGCAGGCTAGCCCAGTGGGTCGTACCAGTGGCAGGCTAGCCCAGTGGGTCGTACCAGTAGCAGGCCTGCTCTCGGCTGCTGTGGTCGCTGAAGCTGGAGCTGATG
>NC_140278.1:19854398-19876075 GCF_964030765.1 Micromesistius poutassou
GGGTTCAGGAGAGCCAGGAACCAGTGGTCCAGTAGGGGCGGGGGGGGGGGGGCGCGAGTCCTGAGAAGTAGACGCTGTTCTGAGAGACGATTGGCCGGTCAGAGCCGTGAGGTCACGCCATCCTCGCCGGCGCCTTTGTTTTTTTTTTGGAATTAGTCCTTGGTTGTGATGTGGGAGGGGCTACTCGTCCAGCCCGTCGTCCTCGTCCTCCTCCCCGGCCGGCTGGGCGTCCACCTCGGCCGTGTCGGAGAACTCGTGCAGCAGGACGTACTCGCGGCTGCTGAAGCCGAACTTGAGCACGTCCTTCTCCTTGAGCTCGTAGTAGCGCTGGGCCTCGATGCGCTGGTTGTTCAGGTAGGTGCCGTTCCCCGAGCCCAGGTCCAGCAGGTAGGGCTTCACACGGCGGCCCGGGGTCCCGTCCAGACGCGTGTACTCCACCAGCCTGGGGGGGGGGGGGGGTGGAGAGGGGAGAGAGGGGGTGAGTCACATGCTGCCTAACCCTTCACTCTCACTGCCAGCCTTGGTGCTCAGTTCGGATTCATTCGGCAGCCCCGATCTTCTGGGTTGGGTGCAGGCACGTTATTTTAAATGCGTTCCAACATCAGATCCCAGGGTGCTCTCAGTCTGAAGAGCCAGTCACCGTGGGGCCCACGAGTCACTGATGATCCGTCAATTCGTTAAAACAAATGTGTTACTTTAATAATGCCAAAAAAGATTGCATAACCCTTAGGATTGCTGCCTGGACGACACAGTCTCAGTTAGAGCTCTAGAGCTCCAGGCCCCCTATGGGTCTGACTGTTAGAGCTCTAGAGCTCCAGCCCCCCTATGGGCCTGACTCTGTTAGAGCTCCAGTCCCCTATGGGTCTGACTCTGTTAGAGCTCTAGAGCTCCAGGCCCCTATGGGTCTGACTCTGTTAGAGCTCTAGAGCTCCAGGCCCCTATGGGTCTGACTCTGTTAGAGCTCTAGAGCTCCAGGCCCCCTATGGGTCTGACTCTGTTAGAGCTCTAGAGCTCCAGTCCCCTATGGGTCTGACTCTGTTAGAGCTCTAGAGCTCCAGGCCCCTATGGGTCTGACTCTGTTAGAGCTCTAGAGCTCCAGGCCCCCTGTGGGTCTGACTGTTAGAGCTCTAGAGCTCCAGCCCCCTATGGGTCTGACTCTGTTAGAGCTCTAGAGCTCCAGGTCCTCACAGAGGTGCTGATGTGTTATCTCCAGAAACGGAAAAAGGAGAATTATTGAAGCCTGATATGAACTCCTCTTTCCCCCTCCCCTGTCCCCTCCCCCATACCCTGTCCCCTCCCCCCTGACCCTCAGGGGAGGGTCAGAACCATCAGTGTTACCTCAGCACCCCTAACCCACTCCACCCCCCGTACTCCTCCACCCTCAGGTCGGCGGGGGTCACCTGTACTGGAAGATGGCGTGCTGCTTGGAGCAGGACGGGTGGTCGATGGGGATGTCGGCGATCTTCCTCTCGCGGCCCAGCAGGTAGGCGCTCTGCCGGTGGATGTACATGACGGGCAGCGGCTCGTCGTTCTTGAAGGGGTAGAGACGCCAGCGCCGCTTGGGGATGCGCGCCTCCGGGGGCTCGTTGTACTTGATGACCACGCCCCGGAAGGTGTTGGTGTCCTCCGTCAGCGCCCCAGACAGCCCGAAGTCGGGCTTCTCCTTGTCGGGAGGGGGGTCGTCCCCGCCCTCGCCCCCCTCCTGGGGGCCCCCGAAGGCCCCTCCCCCCCCCTCCTGCTCCTCCCGCCGCCCCCGGGCCTCCCTCCGCCGCTCGTCGTGCTGCTGCCGCTCCTCCTGCTGCTCCTGGGGGGGCTGCCCGTCCCGCGGCCCGTCCCACCGCCCCCCCCGCTCCCGGGGCGGCGGCGGCGGTCTGTCCGTCTCCCACCGGCTCCTGCGCTCCGGTGGGGGGTCGCTCCGCACGAGCTGGTCCTCGGCGCCGACGGCCCCCCCGCGGTGGGGCTCCGCGGCCCCCCCTCGGTGAGTTTCCCGCTCCTGTCAGGAGAACCAGCGTCAGCACGGTGAGCAGCTGGTGGTCTGGAGAGACCCTCTTCAGCCCAGAACCCCGACCTTATCAATAATTCGTATTCAGGTCTAGAGTAATATGTATAGGGGTATCAATTTGAAAAGTGACTGAATAAGCACAGGAAATATTTAATTTTGCACTGCAACTGCTAGTGTTATTGTACTTTACTCTTATATTTTTTTTTATTTAGAAGACTGTCTGTTTATGTCTTGTGGTCATCACTTTGTGGTTCCTTGAATTGTCTCAAAAAATAAAAATTTGTAAAAATATATATAAATAAATAAAGTGAGCCTCACTATAGAGACAGACTCTATAAACTCTCCAACATGTAGCTTATAAAGTTAGCTTCACTCAGGAAACCAACAAAGAAAAAAATTATAAATAAAAATAATGATACATATTCAACAGTTAAAGTTATGACAGAGTAGAGTCAGTACAGGAGGGTTATTATAGTTATGAACAACGTAGATCTACTTATCTGGCCTGTTTGAAGAACATTTCCATTGGTTTCTATCAGTCATGCTCACCCGTTTGATCCGGGCGTCTGACCCCCGGTGGGGACTCCCGCCCCTCTGGTTCCGGGGGGACCGGCTGCCCCTCTGGTTCCGGGGGGACCGGCTGCCCCTCCTGGGGGGAGACCTCTCCCTCTTGGCCGGAGACCTCTCCCTCTTTGGGGGAGACCTCTCCCTCTTGGCCGGGGATCGATCCCGCGGTCTGACAGGCGATCTGGACGAGGGAAGCAAAGGATCGGATTCAATGAAACCGTCAGAATATGGATGTACTGCTGGCTGTGTTCGTGTCCTCCTAAGAAGAGCGATGAAGACCAACGGATGTCTCTGTCTCACATCACACAAACTAAAGGTTGGACTTCATTACATTACCGTGTTAAACAGACTGCATTAATCTGCACTCTGCTGACCAACCTCTCAAAGCTTAACACATTCACTCATTCATCCTCACATTCACCCATACATCCACACCCCGACGGCGGAGTCAGCCCCTTGGTGCGACAGCCAGCTGGTCAGGGGCTGGTCAGTTCTCGCTCAGGGACACCTCGACACTCAGCTAGGAGGAGCCGGGGATCGAACCAGCGACCTCCCGGTGACCAGCCGACCCGCTCTACCTCCTGAGCCACATGCCGTGCGGACCGTGATCCTGAACCACCGACCTGCTGCTCCTCCGGCGGGGCGGACTCGGGCTGGCGGACCGGGACCGGGGTCGGGGTCGGGGGCTGGCAGACCGGGACCTGGACCGGGGGGGTCTGGGTCTCCGCGCGGGACTCGGTCTCTCCTGTTTGATCCTCACCCTCGCCTCACGCGGCGGGGATTCCCGCCTCCGTCTCCTCTCTTTCTCCATCTTAAAGCACCGCGACTAACGTGGTTTATATTGAACTAAACGTTCATTACGGGGTCCAGAGGTATGGTTTTATACACAATGAAGGTAAAACTCTAAACACCAAAACTTCTATTGTGTAAACGCTGTTTGGTTTCCACTTCCGGTGGTGCGCAGGAAACCCTCCCGGTCCCTCCCCCGACTGATGGTTCCGCCACCGCTCGGCGCCTTCTTTATTTATTCTTTAATTATTCTTTATTTATTCTTTAATTATTATTTATTTGTTATTTATTTGTTTTGTTATTCTTTATCACAGATTGGTAAATTATGATTATCCAGCTGACCTGAGGCGGGTCGTCGCAGAGCGCAGGCGCTACCGGACCGGCTGGTAACCATGGCGATATCAACGATCACCGTCCGCGAGGAGCGTACGGCTGGTAACCATGACGACATCAACAGTCGCAGTCGCAGTCACAGCAGGTGTAGCGTCGAGTATTGACTGTTCCTCCCGCCGGTAGAAAGTGAGTTAAAGTGATCAGGATGATCCCCCCGGCGGAGTCCCTGCTGAGGTACGACACCCCGGTCCTGGAGAGCAGAAACACGGACAGAACCGCGGACAGAACCGCGGACAGGAAGACCCCCAAGGTAGGATGGAGCGGGACCGCTCTGAACTAGAACCAGGGACAGTTAACCTCTAGAGAACCGCTGTGAACCAGAACCAGGGACAGTTAACCTCTAGAACCGCTGTGAACCAGAACCAGGGACAGTTAACCTCTAGAGAACTGCTGTGAACCAGAACCATGGACAGTTAACCTCTAGAACCGCTCTGAACCAGAACCAGGGACAGTTAACCTCTAGAGAACCGCTGTGAACCAGAACCAGGGACAGTTAACCTCTAGAGAACCGCTCTGAACCAGAACCATGGACCGCTTACCTCTAGAGAACCGCTCTGAACCAGAACCAGGGACAGTTAACCTCTAGAGAACCGCTCTGAACCAGAACCATGGACCGCTTACCTCTAGAGAACCGCTCTGAACCAGAACCAGGGACAGTTAACCTCTAGAACCGCTCTGAACCAGAACCATGGACCGCTTACCTCTAGAACCGCTCTGAACCAGAACCATGGACCGCTTACCTCTAGAACCGCTGTGAACCGGCTCAAAAAACCCAGAATCTGGTCTGATACAGGTTTGAATAGGAGTAATTAAATGTGATTTTTTTTATGTGTGTGTCTGTGTGTGCGTGTGTGTGTGTGTGTGTGTGTGTGTGTGTGTGTGTAGGTGCGGTCTCTGAAGCCCAGCCCCCAGCAGCCCCCCCTGTCCGGCCCGGTCCCCCCGCCCCCCCGATCCCCCGTCGCCGACGCCCACAGACAGCAGACAGAGGAGGTCCTCAACTCCCTGCTCCCCCCCAGGTATACACCACCCACTAGGTTACACCACCCACTGGGTATACACCACCCCCCAGGTATACACCACCCACTGGGTTACACCACCCACTGGGTATACACCACCCCCCAGGTATACACCACCCACTAGGTTACACTACCCACTAGGTTAAACCACCCACTAGGTTACACTACCCACTAGGTTAAACCACCCACTAGGTTACACCACCCACTGGGTTAAACCACCCACTAGGTTACACCACCCACTGGGTATACACCACCCCCCAGGTATACACCACCCACTGGGTTACACCGTCCAGGTTTACAGTGTAAACCTGGGTGGTGTAACCTAATGGGTAGGGTTCCCAGTGGGTGGTGTAAACTTTACACCACCCACATCATTGGGCTCCTGCCTGGTCTCATGGTAACTAAACAGAGTTAAGCTCATTCTCTAGTTTGTAAACATCGGTCTGTCAGCGTCCAGTGGCTCTGGGCGGCGCGGTCAGTCCGTAAGCTCCGCCCACTAAGGTGCAGTGTGTCCCCAGGACGTGGGCGGAGGCGGGCCAGCTGTGGGTGCAGCAGGTGTCGAGCACCCCCTGCACGCGCTCCGACGTAGTGCAGCTGACGGACCAGCTGGACGAGCTCCTGGCGCAGCGGCAGGCCCGCGAGACCGGCATCTGCCCCGTCCGCCGGGAGCTGTACGGACAGTGCTTTGGTGAGGACCGCCTGCTGAGGGTTAGGCCTGATGGGGCTGGTGGTGGAGCCAGTCAGGGCCTGGGGTTTCAGCCATTACAACAGTAGGGACACGCTGGCTCCTCCCTCAACCAGCCTGCGGCCGGCGGCCCTGGAGAGCTCTGGAGTCTCCAGAGGGCCGGCGCTGTAGGAGGCCCACAGACCAGAGTCCAGCGAGGGCTGATTTATACATCAGTAACACCTGATACCACATCTCAAAGTGATCACAACGATGTGACCGCTCTACAGTGCTTCTAGGTCACTAGAAGCTCCCATCACCCATCACACCCAGCAGCCCTTTGGTCGGTCCACTGGGTAGACTGGAGTCATACTGGTCACTCTGGGGTAGATTCAAACAGCTGGTTTAAAGTCATGCCAACATCTGCCTTCTCACCCTGACCTCTGACCCCTCAGACGAGCTGATCCGTCAGGTGACCATCAACTGTGCGGAGCGCGGCGTGCTGCTGCTGCGCGTACGCAACGAGATCCGCATGACGGTGGCGGCCTACCAGACGCTGTACGAGAGCAGCATGGCGTTCGGCGTGAGGAAGGCCCTGCAGGCCGAGCAGGGCAAGAGCGACATGGAGACACGGGTGAGAGAGAGAATCCACAAGAGAGCTAGGGGCCAGCTAGCACACACTGCAGAGAGCTAGGGGCCAGCTAGCACACACTGCAGAGAGCTAGGGGCCAGCTAGCACACACTGCAGAGAGCTAGGGGCCAGCTAGCACACACTGCAGAGAGCTAGGGGCCAGCTAGCACACATTGCAGAGAGCTAGGGGCCAGCTAGCAGTCCTTAGAGAGCTAGGGGCCAGCTAGCACACACTGCAGAGAGCTAGGGGCCAGCTAGCACACACTGCAGAGAGCTAGGGGCCAGCTAGCACACACTGCAGAGAGCTAGGGGCCAGCTAGCACACACTGCAGAGAGCTAGGGGCCAGCTAGCACACACTGCAGAGAGCTAGGGGCCAGCTAGCACACACTGCAGAGAGCTAGGGACCAGTTAGCGGTCCTTAGAGAGCTAGGGGCCAGCCAGCTGTCCAGTACTGGTTGTATGTACTTCCTGCCGTGGCCTATTGTGTTGATGGTTCTTGCTTGGTCTTGTAGCTCATTGGTCTAATGTGTTGATGTTTCCTGGTCTTGTAGCTCATGGGTCTGTTGATGGTTCCTGGCCTGTTGTGTTGATGTTTCCTGGTCTTTAGCTCACTGGTCTGTTGATGGTTCCTGGTCAGTGGTCTGTAGCTCATTGCTGTTGATGGTTCCTGGTCTGTAGCTCACTGTTCTGTGGATGGTTCCTGGTCTGTTGATGGTTCCTGCTGGTCAGTGGTCTGTAGCTCATTGCTCTGTTGATGGTTCCTGGTCTGTAGCTCATTGCTCCGTTCATGGTTCCTGGTCTGTTGATGGTTCCTGGTCTGCAGCTCAGTGAGCTGGAGCTGGAGAAGCAGGACTTGGAGCGCCAGCTGAGCGAGCAGAAGGCCAGATGCGAGGCGGTGGAGAAGAGAGAGCTTGAGATCCGCCAGACGGAGGAGAGGAAGCACGGGGAGGAGATCCAGTTCCTCAAGAGGACCAACCAGCAGCTCAAGGTGACACATGGCCGCGCCCTCCACGCCATTTCAACACTTACAATCACACCATCATTTAAAGTTTTTATTTGAAAGTGATGTAGTTTACATTTAAATTACATTTTTTAATTCTACTAATGTTGTTCACTTTAGTATTTAAAGGATGTTCTCATTGCAGGCCCAGCTGGAAGTAACCATCACTCCAAAGAAATGAGATTCCTCCGACACACGTCATTTAAAGCCTGGACGCAGATTTATAAAAACCATACAAAACAGATTGTGGGTCTCTGGGTGTAAATATCTTTTATCATCTTTTTACAGCACGAGTTATTGTTTTCTCTGAGACATGAAGGGTTGTAGAGCTGCCAGCGGGCGATGAGGGTCAGACATGTGTCTAGAGGTGGACCACTGAGTCCTTATCAACAGAAGGCGCTGGAGTACACACTCCACTGAGCTGAAATGTGTCCTCCATCAGACACACTTGATGGAGGACACATTTCACCTCCACACATTCCCAGTCTGCACTCAGGGAACCCATTAAACAAGCAAGTCAAAAGGCTCAGAGAGCCACACCCCCCATCCCATCTCTCCACCAATGAGAGCTCCTCTTCGGGGTTCCTCCCCGCCAGTCCGCCACCAGGCCGTAGCCCAGGTCTGTGAAGTGCCCACAGCGCCGCTGGTTAGCGCTTTGCCTTCTTGCCCTTCTTCCCCTCCAGTACGGGCATCTTCTTGTCCCGGTTCTTGTTCTTGACGTTGTGTGTCTCGTAGTAACGCGCGCCCACCTTCTTCAGCTTGCTCGCCCGCTCGGCTGCGCGTCTCTGGAGAGAGAGAGAGAGAGAGAGCGTGGAAGGCGTCAGTACAGGTTCACTCCACACCCCCGGGGTCGCTACATTTACACTGTTGTATTTTAGATTTCCCGTCCATGTTGGACGAGGAGAAACGGAGCAGGAGGACGTGATGAAGAGGAGGACGTGTCACCTGTTTGGAGGTCATCTTGGCGACGGCCGGGGTTTCCTCCTCCCCCGCCCTCCTCTTCTTTGACCTCTCGATCACAGCTGGGAACAGGAAAACAGAGCATTAACCACACTGCTGCTGGGACATTCCCAAACCATAAGGACACTAGCAGGTAGTAGAAGTGGGATTAGCCCGTTTGGTTAACCCATTAACCCCTCAGGGATTAACCCGTCTGGATGGGTTAATCCCTGGGGGGGTTAACCCGTTAACCAGACGGTGAATCGTCTGAGGGATTAACCCGTCTGGTTAACGGGTTAACCCCCCCCAGGGATTAACCCGTCTGAGGGATGTGTGTAGAGCGCTCTGACCGGCTACCTTTCATATGGGCTTGCTTCTCATCTTGTTTGGGTTTGTCGTCTGCTAACACTTTGTTTGACAGCCCTTTGGGAATCCTGTGCAGAGAGAGAGAACATTAGCTCACTGCGTGCACCGCATCAAGGCCGCCTCCCCGCGCCGCTGGACGGTGGCGGCTGACTGAACTCCCGCCACAAGGGGATCCGCGTGGCGTGTGAGCTAGCGGTGCACACCCTGCAAAGGCTGCAGCCCCTTATTGAAGACAGCCCGTTGATTAGGCAGCAGCATCACCGGCACCACCGGCACCACATGGAACCTCTCACAATGAGAGACATCTCGTGGGCCCACGGCCTCCTACTGGCTCCTAGGGGCCAGAGAGCGGAGGGTGTAGGCCCTGGCTCCTAGGGGCCACAGAGAGGAGGGGTAGAGCCTGGCTCCTAGAGGATGGATAGGCCCCGGCTCCTAGGGGCCAGAGAGCGGAGGGTGTAGGCCCTGGCTCCTAGGGGCCACAGAGAGGAGGGATAGGCCCTGGCTCCTAGGGGCCACAGAGAGGAGGGATAGGCCCTGGCTCCTAGGGTCCACAGAGAGGAGGGATAGGCCCTGGCTCCTAGGGGCCACAGAGAGGAGGAGTAGGCCCTGCCGGTGGGACGTACCGTATAGCAGAGAAGCGTTTGGACTTGGCACGGTCCAGGAACTGCTTGTATTTTGCGATCTTCTCGTCCAGCTGACGGATCACCTCGCTGGGACCTTTGGTCACTGCTGCTGCCGCGGTGCTGGGGCCCGCCGCCTCTCCCTCTACCACAGCCTGCTCCTCCTGCTTCTCCCCCTGCTCCTCACCACCCTCCTCCTCCTCCTCCTCCTCCTCCTCATCCACGTCGGAGTCGGAGAACTCGGCGGGGTCGAGGTCACCCATCTCCACGGGGTCCAGGTCCTCGTCGTTGAACTCTGGCGCCACCGAGATCTTGCCAAAGTTCTGTCGCACGCCGGCCAGGATCTTCTGGACCTGCTCCTTCTGCTTCTCCTTACATCTCTCCTGCGCCTCCTTCTCTGCGGGCATGGCCACCTCCACCTCCTCCTCCTCCTGCTGCTGCTTCTCCTCCATCTCCTCCCCCTGCACCTCCTTCACAGGTGCAGCAGCCTCCTTCTCCTTGCCCTGCAGGAGTCACATGACATCCATCATCATGTATCATCCCTTCATTCATTTAGCAACGGCATCACGCTGTCATGATGACGTCATCCCCGCCATATGGTTCCACCGGTTCTTACCTCCGGGTCGTTATCGGGTCCTGGCGGCTTCACGAAGAAGGGGATGCGCCCCCTCTGCCAATCGTTGAGCACCATCTTAGAGACCGTGACAATGTCTGGTTCTCCCCCCTGCAACACAACCACCCTTTGATCACACATCATGCTGCCGCCACCTATTTAAAAAACACTGGTAGTTAAGAAGGTAGCCACTGGTTATTGATGTTGAAAGCTGATTCTTAACAAGCTAATGGTTATTAACCACACTGTTTATCTATGATCTGGTTAACGGGCTTGGGTCACTAACAAGCCACTGATTCTTAACAAGCTGCGGTAACTAGTTACTTTTATTATAGAGTAATTCAGTTACTAACTCCGTTATATATATATATATTGAATAAAAGATGCATTTTTCATTTAAGTACCCATCTTTCTTGTGTTTATTATCATTTGCCACATAATTAAGCAACCTCATGCTAAATTTAAGAAAAATTTAATAATTATCAGATTAGTCGACTAATCGTTTCAATAGTCGGTGACTAGTCAACTATTAAAATAGTCGTTAGTTGCAGCCCTACTTCAGATAGGGAGATGAACTGAGCTCATGTCTCTGACCCCTGCTGACCTTGTGCAGCTTCCCGGTGCGGAACGCCAGTTTCTCCAGGAAGTCCTCGGGGGAGCTCCAGGTGGGGATGCGGTAGGTCTTCTGGATGTACTCGGCCTTAGCCCGCTCCAGGACCGCCGCGATGTGCTCCTCTGGGTGCTTGATCTTCTCCACTTGGACCTGCGGAGAAGAGGAGGACATGATGCAACGCAGGCGTTCAGCGTTGTAAGACCAGTGGTTACCGGCATAAACTACAGAGCAGCTCAAAGGATAACAACAAGAGGATCATTCTGGCTGAACTCACCACTCCCTTCAGGACGATGTCCGACTCGCTGTCCTCAGAGGGGTAGACCACGCCTGGGCAGTCGATGAGGAAGATACGCCGCATCAGAGTGATGTACTGCCACACCTAGAGAGACAAGAGTGAGAGCATCAGAGTGATGTACTGCCACACCTAGAGAGACAAGAGTGAGAGCATCAGAGTGATGTACTGCCACACCTAGAGAGACAAGAGTGAGAGCATCAGAGTGATGTACTGCCACACCTAGAGAGACAAGAGTGAGAGCATCAGAGTGATGTACTGCCACACCTAGAGAGACAAGAGTGAGAGCATCAGAGTGATGTACTGCCACACCTAGGGACAAGAGTGAGAGCATCAGAGTGATGTACTGCCACACCTAGAGAGACAAGAGCATCAGAGTGATGTACTGCCACACCTAGAGAGAGAGAGAGGCCGAGAGGGGTGTTGGTGTCTGTCTGTATAGAGGTGGGGTTGGGGGGGGGTCTGTATATAGATGGTTGTATATGGGGTTAGGGGGGTTAGGGTCTGTCTGTATAGAGGTGGGGTTGGGGGGGGGGTCTGTATATAGATGGTGGTATATGGGGTTAGGGGGGTTAGGGTCTGTCTGTATAGAGGTGGGGTTAGGGTCTGTCTGTATAGAGGTGGGGTTGGGGGGGGGGTTAGGGTCTGTCTGTATAGAGGTGGGGTTAGGGTCTGTCTGTATAGAGGTGGGGTTGGGGGGGGGGGTTAGGGTCTGTCTGTATAGAGGTGGGGTTGGGGGGGTTAGGGTCTGTCTGTATAGAGCTGGGGTTGGGGGGGGGGGGGGGTTAGGGTCTGTCTGTATAGAGGTGGGGTTGGGGGGGGGGTTAGGGTCTGTCTGTATAGAGGTGGGGTTGGGGGGGGGGTTAGGGTCTGTCTGTATAGAGGTGGGGTTGGGGGGGGGGTTAGGGTCTGTCTGTATAGAGGTGGGGTTGGGGGGGGTTAGGGTCTGGCGGTACGGTACCTTGGTCTCTCCAGCGATGGGCGCCACGTTGCAGACCTTCTTGGACCTCAGGGTGTTGATGACGGAGCTCTTCCCCACGTTGGGGTATCCGATGAACCCCACGCTGATCTGCTTCTTGTCCGTGTGCAGCTGAGGGGAGACGAGGAGGATGAGATGCGCTATGTCTTCTACGTCAGCCAGAAGTCTGGTGGGGTGGCTCCACTACTAATGTCTGGTCCCTCTACAGAGATCCACGTCAGTCTGGTTCCACTACTAATGTCTGGTCCCTCTACAGAGATCCACGTCAGTCTGGTTCCACTACTAATGTCTGGTCCCTCTGCAGAGATCCACGTCAGTCTGGTTCCACAACTAATGTCTGGTCCCTCTACAGAGATCCACGTCAGTCTGGCTCCACTACTAATGTCTGGTCCCACTACAGAGACCTACGTCAGCGGGGTGGAGGGTCGCGGAGGGTGGGGCTCACCTTGCCAAACTGCCGGAGCAGCTGGATGAGGGAGCCCTTGCCGAAGGAGTTGGTGAGGCTGGCGTGGAAGGCCAGGGTGGGGTTAATGGCAGAGAGGATGGCCACCCAGCGTTTCTATAGCAAAAAAAAGAAGGATGGGGTTCATCGTCATGGATACACTGTGGTCTCCCCCCTCACTGATGATGACACAACAGTGTGTTGTATCAAGTACTCCTCAGTCACCTGTGGAGTACCGGTGGGCTAAATACAAATACATGACCTTTTCATTATTTTATATTAATCTGGGTTAATATCGGCCGGACAAGAATACAGAATCTAGAGCACTAAACTAAAGACATTGAGTAAAGGTTCAGGGTAAGGTCAGTCCCGATTGGCTGGTTACGTCACATGACACCGGGGGTTCCAGGGGACCTACCGTGACCCAGGTGGGGATGAGGTCACACTTGTTGAGGACGAAGATGAGGTGTTTCCAGGGTTTCTCCTTCTTCATGTACGTCTCGATGCTCTGGGAGCGCGTGCCCATGGGGTCCCGGGCGTCTAGCACCTGGATCACCACGTCTGACGAGTCGATCACCTACGGACACAGGACCCGTCAATCACAGGACCCGTCAAGCCCCTCGATAGATCACATGACATGTATATAAAACATGACGTGTGTTGATGTGTGTGTGAGATACAGTAGCAGGTGATAGCGTACCTTGTACAGCTCTCCCCAGATCCTCTTGGACTGGCCCTTCTTGAAGATCTCCTCACGCACCTCCTCCCTGGAGAGAGAGGGTTCACTATATCATCTCCATCCTCCTCTTCCTCATAAGCCCCCCCCCGGAGAGAGAGGGTTCACTATATCATCTCCATCCTCCTCTTCCTCATAAGCCCCCCCCCGGAGAGAGAGGGTTCACTATATCATCTCCATCCTCCTCCTCCTCTTCCTCAGGGTCAATTAGAGGAACCTGGTTTACACTGCACTGGACTGGACCTTACCGGACCCCAGAGTCCTCAGGGACCAGGTCCGGTCTAGAGGAACCTGGTTTACACTGCACTGGACTGGACCTTACCGGACCCCAGAGTCCTCAGGGACCAGGTCCGGTCTAGAGGAACCTGGATTACACTGCACTGGCCTGGACCTTACCGGACCCCAGAGTCATCGGTGACCAGGTCCCGGTCCTTGTCGGCGCTGTAGGAGAGGACGGAGGCTTCGGCCCGCACCACCAGGTCCTTGACGTCCTCCACCAGCAGGCTGGGCCTCTTCCTCTGGGCCCGCGGCCCGAAGGTGCTCTGGAAGCCCTCTGTGTCAAGGATGTGCACCTTGGAGTTCTGGAGGAGAGGAGGGGAGGACGTTAGGGCGAGGAGAGGAGGAGGAGGAGGAGGAGGAGGTTAGGGCGAGGAGGAGGAGGAGGTTAGGGCGAGGAGGAGGTTAGGGCGAGGAGGAGGAGGAGGAGGAGGAGGAGGTTAGGGCGAGGAGAGGAGGAGGTTAGAGAAGGAGGAGGTTAGAGGAGAAGGTTCAAGGAGGAGGACGTTAGAGGAGGAGGAGGTTAGAGGAGGAGGACGTTAGAGGAGGAGAGGAGGAGATTAGGACACCAGCTGGGGAGGGAGATGAATCCTTGGCATCGTTAAGGTACGTTATTCATGCTGAATCACTGGACCAGAGTTTAAACACGACTGAGTCACCCTGACCTCTGCCATATCTAAAAGGGGTTCTTAACTTTTGTGGTAACAAATCACGATCTTAACAAGTCCATCTTCCAAGAAACTGATTTTTGTCTGCAGAATATCAAAACATGCAGAATAAAAACTGCCGAGCCAGAAACAATAAAAGTAGCTCACATTGCCTCCTCATAAATAACCATAAAAACAGCTGGTGAGGTCGCGTGATACAAGCCCACTCTGATCACTAGCATCAATTACAAAACAAACAGAAACAAACAGAAACAAACAGCCACTTAGTGACCACCTGCACAAGACTCCTGGGTGTAGACCCAGACACGAGGGGCGCCTGCTAGTGCTCCGCCCAACACAGCGACCCTCTGCTCAGTGAACCCACCCTACCCCAACAGAGCACCCACCCTACCCCAACAGAGCAGCGCTCTGCTCAGTGAACCCACCCTATCCCCAACAGAGCAGCGCTCTGCTCAGTGAACCCACCCTACCCCAACAGAGCAGCGCTCTGCTCAGTGAACCCACCCTACCTCCAACAGAGCAGCGCTCTGCTCAGTGAACCCACCCTACCTCCAACAGAGCAGCGCTCTGCTCAGTGAACCTATCCTACCTCCAACAGAGCGCTCTGCTCAGTGAACCCACCCTATCCCCAACAGAGCGCCCCGTCCAGTGAACCAACCTCAAACCATGGATCTCCACCACCAGGACTTCAAACGGACGATTGGAGAGAGAGAGGCTTAGTTATAAAGAGTCTTCACTGAATAAAGGCTGCAGCGCCACAAGCTATCGATAACGTGAGGCCAGCTGTGAGCGGCCCCTGAAGCGAGGTCAACACAGCCGGCGTCCTGAACACAAAGAGCAGGAACAGAACTCTCTGTTATATCACAGCGGAGAGGAGCCCAAATACCAGGCCTGACCTTCCATTAGGACGGGCATGAATTCATTTTCAGACATTTAACAGCCGGTTTCAATAAATCCGCCGGGCATATGAGAGCGATTACGAGGCCATGCTGTCACGGAACCCATGATGGATCTGGAATCCTCTGGAGAGCTCAGAGTTGGCACTTTGCACAGACAAGATCTACCACCACAGGGTTTATGGTAACCCAGAACCCTCGAAACACCATGAACTACAACATGCTGTCTCTGTGGACCTCCATCTCAGTCTGCTGTGCCCCCTCTCACCCTCCCTTTCACCCCCTCTCCTGATGTATCTCCTGGGGGTGGACGAGGTGTATCTCCAGGGGGTGGAGGTGTTTACTCACGTGAGCCTTGATGCGGTCGTGGAGGAGGGACATGGGCAGCTTGCTCCTCTTCATGATGACTCTGTATGGGTCCTTCTGCACGCGCCCCATCTCTTCCTGGAACTTCTGCAGGGACGACTGCTTGATCACTCGGGTGTTGGCTGGAGGCACAGAGGGGTGAGGAGGTAAGATGGAGGCAATAGGCCCACCTCTGCTCATAAGCTACCTGTCGCTTCCTCTTCTCTAGAACCCCTCTCTCTCGCCAGACTCCGTCTCCATAAGAGACATAATAAGTCGTTTAGCGTGTTCTTTGAGACCATGATGATTAACATCATGCTGGGACCAGTTCACTTTCCACAACTTCCACAACAACAGGCTGGAGAGAGGACACAACTCCTCATAAGTAAACATCTAAAGGTTCCCAGGCAGCCTGGTCTCTGGAGGCTGGAGGTCAGTCTGGTCTCTGGAGGCTGGAGGTCAGCCTGGTCTCTGGAGGCTGGAGGTCAGCCTGGTCTTTGAGGGCTGGAGGTCAGTCTGGTCTCTGGAGGCTGGAGGTCAGTCTGGAGGTCAGTCTGGTCTTTGAGGGCTGGAGGTCAGTCTGGTCTCTGGAGGTCAGTCTGGTCTCTGGAGGCTGGAGGTCAGTCTGGTCTCTGGAGGCTGGAGGTCAGTCTGGTCTCTGGAGGCTGGAGGTCAGTCTGGTCTTTGAGGGCTGGAGGTCAGTCTGGTCTCTGGAGGCTGGAGGTCAGTCTGGAGGTCAGTCTGGTCTTTGAGGGCTGGAGGTCAGTCTGGTCTCTGGAGGCTGGAGGTCAGCCTGGTCTTTGAGGGCTGGAGGTCAGTCTGGTCTCTGGAGGCTGGAGGTCAGTCTGGTCTCTGGAGGCTGGAGGTCAGTCTGGTCTCTGGAGGTCAGTCTGGTCTCTGGAGGTGGATGGGCAGCGACTCACCAAACCACTTGATGTTGGGCTCCACGCGGGCCACAGTCCCCGGGGTCACGGAGGACTGGAACGACAGGTTCCGGATCACCTTCCCTCTGTCGTTACTGGAGGGGATACACACAATGACGCACAACACAACGACACACTGAGTGGTCCTGGTGGTGCAGACGGCATTAGCTCAGGAGGTAGAGCGGGTGTTGTGGTGTCCCTGAGCAAGACGCCTCACCCTAATTGCTCCTGACGAGCTGGCTGTCGCCCTGCGTGGTTGACTCCGCCGTCGGTGTGTGAATGTGTGCATGAATGGGTGAATGTCAGTCAACACTGTAAAGCGCTTTTGATAAAAACGCTATATAAATGAGGACCATTTACCAGACGTCTGGTGAGTGAAGGCACTACTACTGCACTACAGATGCTGACTAAGACACTTTATTGACACTTTATTGTAATTGTTATTAGGCATGCATGATAACTTTTTTTTTTGACCGATACCGATAGCTTTCAGCTCCTAAAGGCAGATACCGATGCCGATAACCGATAACACACACACACACATATACATATATATGATCATGACCCAAGATCATGACATTAATACAAACAAACCCAAAAACCTTTGGGGTTTTTTTTTTTTCCACACTTGATGCCCGATATGTGGACATCGTTGTCTCTCAGACATCAGTAGAATCAACGGGGGGTTTAGGGGGGGCGGGCTTGCAAGGGGCAGGATATGACGTAGGGTTGAGGTTTGCAAGAGGCGGGATAAGGACGGCCCCTGTCACTCAGGTGAGTTTTGGTCTGACCGCAGACAGCAACGGAGGCAGAATGGGCAGAACTCATGGTGATCATCTTAAATGTTGCTGCAGCAATGCATCATATATTCTGTTGCATCAACAACATCCGCATCGATCGATGAAAGATTGGAGCATGAGTTACAGACAAATAGAAGATACAGAGAAAGAGAGGGTCTTTTTTTGCTTCATTTCACATCTAACAAACACTGGGACAAATGTAGTTGATGTATGTGTTTAACTGAGAAAACAGGGAGTGGAAGGCCGGGACCCTATAATGTTCAGTTAACTGTTGTCAATAATAAGTGTTACGAAAGTAGCGTGTGTGTGTGTGAAAGAGCGAGGCGAGCGAGCGGTAGCGTGTGTCAGTTTAGTGAAGTAATGAACAAGTCCGGTTGTGTGTGCAGACGTGTACTGTAAAGTTAGTGAAACTAAGAATAAATTACCCAGCCTGTCAATAATCAGCGTCATTTAGCGTTCATTTTAACCTATCATTTAGCGTTAGTGGGAGCGGGGCACTGAAATTATATAGGCTATGTTATCGGGGCTATTTGTCATGATGTCGGACTTATCGGAATGATGTAATCATTTCTGTTATCGGCCCGATAATTATCGTGCACCCCTAATTGTTCTATATGTGGGACGCGCGCACACACACACACACACACACACACACACACACACACACACACACACACACACACACACACACACACACACACACACACACACACACACACGTGTATATGTATATTTACTGTACATATTCTAGTTTTATTTTAACTATTTTAACTATTTTGTTCTTTGTTACTCTTTTTACTTAGCCTGGAAATCCAGACCCACATCTAGAAAGCTGTAGGGTCTGGCAACGAGTAATGAAAGAGGCCCAACTCGAGGGGCGGCACCAAGCATGCATTTGAAAATATCGAAAAAATATCACTATGACCAATCAGAAGAATACAAGGGGCGACGTATCCAGACCAGCAGAGCTGACCAATAGATAAGACTCTTGCCGTATCCGGCCGGTAAAACAGCAACACTTTTGGCCCGCCTATATCAGATACACCGATGTGATTGGTTAATGCAGAGGGGAATCGGGGAGTGAGTATATTGTTAATTCCCAGAGTGACTTGCTGAGCAAATTCAAATTGTGCTCTCGCGAGAACTCTGGATTTCCAGGGCACTTTTTACTCTTATCTTATACTATTTTTTTATTTTATTTTTTATATTATTGCATTGTTAAGGAGAGTTTGGGACACAACAATTTCATTGCCAACTATGACTGCCTGCCGGTTATGGTGTACATTTGGCACTAAAAGCCCTGGACTTGACTTGGTGAGGCGGCCCGGGGTCTCACCATCGCTGCTTCTGCCGGTACATGTTGAGCCTCTTGATGGTGGAGCGGTCCCGCAGGCTGCTGGCCCCGGCATCCTTGGGCCGGTCTGGGAGGGTCACACATTGGTTTACATACTGGTATCGTCACTGGTATCATCACATACTGGTATCGTCACATACTGGTATCGTCACTGATATCAACACATACTGGTATCATCACATACTGGTTTACATACTGGTATCGTCACATACTGGTATCGTCACATACTGGTATCGTCACATACTGGCATCGTCACATACTGGCATCGTCACTGATATCATCACATACTGGTATCATCACATACTGGTATCGTCACTGGTATCATCACATACTGGTATCGTCACTGGTATCATCACATACTGGTATCATCACAAGCTGGTTTACATAGATTCGATCCGGGTTTGATTCCCGATCACTGCCGCTCGAACTGTCGAGGCAGCGCTGCTTGTCAACAACAGCCAACAACACATCGTCTAACCCGATACAGGTCCGCTAACCCCACGACCGGGGAGACGGCTGATGCTACCAGGGTGGATCTGTCAGCTGCCTCCCCCCGGGTGGAGCCGTCTCCCCCCGGGTGGAGCTGTCAGCTGTCTCCCCCCGGGTGGAGCTGGAGGTTAGCAGGACCTGTTAGCATTAGCCGTGTGTGTGTGTGTGTGTGTGTGTGTGTGTGTGTGTGTGTGTGTGTGTGTGTGTGTGTGTGTGACGGAGCTCACCAGGGTTTGAGCTGGAGGTGGAGGTGTTGATGGAGCTCCGCCCCTTGAAGCGCGGCTTCACCATGGTGGCGCGGCGGGTGGAGTGGCGGGTGGATGCTGCGGTACCGGGGACACAGAAGGTCGCGGGTACGAGTCCTAAAGTCCGAGTTCTGTTGTTACACACTGCACACGTGTTCCTCGTGCGCGGCGTTAACCGGAAAGACGTCACCAAAAGAGCGACGGCGACACCGGCCAATCAGAGAGCGGTACACAAGCCAATCAGAGAGCGGTACGTCCTGACGTCATATGACTAATGTTATGTTGTTCATAATATTTACTCGAATAATCAAAACATCCCAAATATCATCTGATATGACGGAATTATTTGCGCCATAAATAATTAAATCATATTATAAACGTTTATAGTTCCAATAAAAACCTCCGTAAAGTCCGCCTTCTACTGGGATACGAGTATGACTAGAACTAAAAAATAAATAAATAAAATAACAACCAACTTAAATGATTTGATGAATATTGATACTCTTTTGGTTTCGTTTTGATGTTCAACCTTTATGAGGCTTTAGGGATTAATATGTAAAGGCCTCATATGCATACAGGCTACTTCAATGGGATATTAATAACCTACATTTTCATATGTTATATTACTCACCACAATCTCATCTAACATCTAACAACAACCATGTAACTGGTTTAAACTTAGCCTAACTAGTCCCAATCATAAGAGGAGACGATCTATGTTATTAAATTTTCCCTGATTATGGATTCACAAATGTGCAAAGAACAGGCTGATTTAGTCAGTTATCATAACTAAAATTGATATATTGATATATGTATGTATATATCACATTCCAGAAGAGTGTCACCATCATCCAACCACAGTCCAGAAGTGTGGCCATTATCCAATCACACAGAAACACCCCCTGTCCCCTCAGAGCCAATAGATCCCGCGTGAAGAGATGATCTTCAGCTGTCGGTCTGACAGGAGGCTGACGTCAGACAGGGCAACGCCAGGCGGTATCGATGAGAATGAATCAGAGCGACGTGATGGACGAGGTCTGGCAGCTCAGCGAGTCGTACTGAGGTCATGTCATAAATAACAAGCCTTCACTTAGGTCACGATGCACCTGCAGCGAATGAAGGGAAGTCTGCAGAACAGAAGGTCAGGAGGAGGCAGATGACCTTAAATCTCAATAGTGTGCAATGGTCTGTCTGAGCCAAGCTTTAGAAACACATTACTTGTGTGGAAATTGTAAGTAGGTTATTTTCGCACATGCTCCGAGACAGAGACAAAGACTGGTACTGCGCTGCACCATGCGGCGCGCGTGTGTGTGTGTGTGTGTGTGTGTGTGTGTGTTGTGTGTATGTTGTGTGTGTGTGTGTGTGTGTGTGTGTGTGTGTGTGTGTGTGTGTGTGTGCCTATGCTGTGTGTTGTGTGTGTGGTTGTGTTGTGTGTGTGTGTGTGTGTGTGTGTGTGTCTGCATATGTTGTGTGTGCGTGTGTGTGGCTGGTGTTGTCTGTGTGTGTGCATGTGAGTGCATATGTTGTGTGTGTGTGTGTGTGTGTTGTGTGTGTGTATGTTGTGTGTGTGTATGTTGTGTGTGTGTGTGTGTGTGTGTGTGTGTGTGTGTGTGTGTGTGTGTGTTGTGTGTATGTTGTGTGTGTCTGCATATGTTGAGTGTGTGTGTGTGTGTGTGCGTGTGTGTGTGTTGTGTGTGTTGTGTGTATGTTGTGTGTGTGTGTGTGTGCGTATGCTGTGTGTTGTGTGTGTGTGTGTGTGTGTGTGTGTGTGTGTGTGTGTGTGTGTGTGTGTGTGTGTGTGTCTGCATATGTTGTGTGTGCGTGTGTGTGGCTGGTGTTGTCTGTGTGTGCATGTGAGTGCATATGTTGTGTGTGTGTGTGTGTGTGTGTGTGTGTGTGTTGTGTGTGTGTGTGTGTGTGTGTTGTGTGTATGTTGTGTGTGTGTGTGTGTGTGTGTGTGTGTGTGAGTATGCTGTGTGTTGTGTGTGGTTGTGTTGTGTGTGTATATAATATTTCAGCCTGGCTCATCAGAAGGGTGTCTGCTTAAAGTCAGAGCTGGAGCGCGGCCTGACTAAACAAAACGAGACAGATTACCGACTTGGACTCTCTCTCTCTCTCTCTCTCTCTCTCTCTCTCTCTCTCTCTCTCTCTCTCTCTCTCTCTCTCTCTCTCTCTCTCTCTCTCTCTCTCTGTCTCTCTCTCTCTCTCTGTCTCTCTCTCTCTGCGTGTGTGTGTGTGTGTGTGTGTGCATGTGTGCGTGCACTGTCTCTCAGTGCGCTCATCTCCCCAGAGTGGGCCTGGACCTCAGTCTGGGCCGTTTCTTCAGCCTGGAGAGAGAAGGTGGAACCAGGACCTTCTGATCAGACCGAGGACCTGGGGACAGACAGACAGACAGACAGACAGACACACAGTGAAGGGTCTGCTCAGTGGACAGACAGCGAGTTAGCAGCCTGTTAGTTAGCAGCTCATTAGTTAGCAGCTCGTTCGTTAGCAGATTGTCAATTAACAACTCGTTAGTTAGCAGCTCGTTAGTTAGCAGCTCGTTAATTAACAGCTCGTTAGCAGGTCCCGTCTGTGCCCAGGGTTCGGACACTGGAGACGGGCGGGGGGGTGGGGGGCTCCATGACTCAGCAAAACAAATGAAGGAACGAAGCTCTTTAAATATGCATTACTAATATGTTGAGTCTTCTGCTTCTCATCCACCTTCCACTGAGAGGCCCCCAGCCGGCAGGAGCCCTGTCCCCACCACTTCACTGCTGCGAGTCTAAGAACGAGTGTTTCTGAATGTTCGTCTCTGGGTGTCAACCTTCGCTGTGGATAAGATTAGTCATTAGATTAGAAATAAGATTAGTAATAAGATCAGTAATAGTGTGAGTGGGTGAGGAGTTGTGGGTCTGCAGAGAATACGACGGGAGAAGCCTTTCAAACGTTCCCCCAGGCCTGCGGACCGGATTTTATCCACTTGACAGCGAGGAGGCTGAGAAACATTAGTGTGTTGTGTAACTGTTGTCTTGAATT
>NC_140278.1:19876275-19878775 GCF_964030765.1 Micromesistius poutassou
AGGAGGTGGAGGTGGAGGAGGAGGAGGAGGTGGAGGAGGAGGAGGAGGTGGAGGAGGAGGAGAAGGAGGAGGTGGAGGAGGAGGAGGAGGTGGAGGAGGAGAGGAGGAGGAGGTGGAGGAGGTGGAGGAGGAGGAGGTGGAGGAGGAGGAGGAGGAGGAGGAGGAGGAGGTGGAGGAGGGAGGAGGAGGAGGGACCTGAGCAGTGGGGGGGGGGGGGGGGGGGTCCAGGAGGTGGAGCCCCGACAGGGAGGAACAACATGGCTCTGTTCGCCGCGGGGGTCTCCTGCCAACGCACCGCGCGGCGACCCCGGTCCTGGACTCCCTCTCCAGGTTTTATCTGCTGCCACTCGGGCCGGTCCCGACAGGAAGGTCTGGCAGACCCCCTGGCTCCTCCGCCGGGGCGCTGACCTCATGCTGTGTGTGGAGCTTCTGTTCTGCGCAGCGATAACAGGGAGCCGTCCACCCAGAGGCCCCTGAGGAGGGGCTCAGGACCACCCAGGACCCCCCCCCCTCCTGGCTCCTGGGACTGGTTCAACCAGCGGGCTGTTCTCCTGCAGAGGGCTCTTATCTCGGGGTCTCTGGATGAGGTCAGGGTTCAGCGTTTAGGGCTCGGAGCGGACCAGCCATCGTCCGCCCTGAGGGCTTCAGACCAGACCAGGGCGGTTCAGTCCGGTTCGTTCTGGGTCAGGGCGGGGGGGCCGAGGTTCAAGGGTGGGCGCCTCGCCTCAAGGTCGAGGCTGGGGGGGTCGGGTTAGGGTTCAGACTCTGATGTCCTGCGAGGGTCGAGGGGTCGAGGGGGTCGAGGGGGAGATGAACTCGCAAGCTGTGCTCCAACATGTGGGGGGGGGGGGGGGGGGGCCTCCTCATGCCTCACGCCGACCGTACCGCGACGGAGCACCCATCGCAGGCCCTCGCGTCTCCGCTCTTCTGCCTTCGTGGAACTCGTGGAACGTGGAGCTTCAGCGCGGCCCTCGGAAGATGAGACCGGGAGGGAGGCGGTGTTCTGAATTCCTTCTCCAGCCCCGGGGTTGTGGCTTGGCAGGCGGAGCTGCCGCTCTGTACTCCCTGTGACAAACACACCCGGGCGTCTCGGCCCGGGCCGACCCTCCACAGCCCCGACCGCTGTCCCCTGTGGCGCCAAATATGTAGTGAAAATTAACATTTCATTGCTTTGTACTGAGAATAGAAAGAACATTGCGTGCAGAGAGGAGGTGTGTCCCAGCCTTGTGATGCAGCCGGCCGCGGGTATGCGGACGATTTAATTGAGTTAGCCGTATCACGGCCCAATCCAAGAACCTTGATTGGATCGCCTCGGTCTGTAGATGCACTCGGAACATTGTTTCTACCTGAACCGCAGTTCACTCTGTCCCGATCCCAAACCCGCGCTGACCTGACAGTGAAAGCCTATCTGATGGTAAACAGCAGCGGGGTCCCGTGAGAGGTCGTAACTCAGCCTTTATTCTGGGTTTGTTTATGCGTTCCCTGAGCCCGGCCCGTGTTCCCCTGACGGCCGTCTGGGCAGACGCAGACGCAGCGTGCCGCGCCGGGAAGGTTCACCCAGGGGCCGCGCCGGAGGAGAACCGGCGGAGGGAGGATGACACGGATGTATTCTGGAAACAAGCGTTGAATCAAACAACAGTTTCACGAGACCCCAGACCTACTGGTGCTGTTTGTGTCGGCTGGCGTCCAGTGGACTGGAGTTCGGAGAAAAGCGCGGGGCGAGGTATGCACCCCTTCCGAGTGCCGCCGTAAGTCACTATCGGAGACAGACCGGCCGCGTCGGGTCTGCGTCCGCCGGCGAGGGCCGCCTGGGCGCGTGCGGCGATGGCGGAGGTGAGCTGATAAGCTCCCTCGCAACTGCGGCGTGCGAGCAACACTGTGGTCTCCATGTGCAGACACCTTGCCTTTAAAGGAGAGCCGAGCGGCCTGGGAAAGGGCATCGCCGAATGTTTCCACTCCGCTCCAGACAATTCTAACCTGCGACGACCTTATTGCCAAAGTAGAAAAGGAGTTTAAAGTCGCCTTGGACATCGCCCCCCGTAGACATGTTTACCGTAGCGCTGCCACGGAGCCGCTGAGCGCGGCGCCGTGGCGGTGGTGCGTTTAATGAGCCCGTCGTAAACAGGAGGACATCATTCCATCAGTGTGCGTGTCTTAGCGGAAGGTGCTTCCTGTCCCTCTTCCTCAAGGAGCGAGGTGCTCCTTCTCCCCAGCTGATTAAACAACAAGATTTACAGCAGCCTCCTCCTTCTCCTCGAGTGCCTGACCTCCTGCTCCTCTCCTCCTCTCTCCGGACCAGATGTGTCGGACGACGTTGGAGGGGAGCGGGGAGCCGCTTCGTGAACGGGCGGGGGCGTCAGCCCGACTGTTGTGCCTCACACACACAAACGTGGAGACGCTGAATCAATACGTGGTTCCTGCTACAGCCGGAAACAAATGTAAAGAAAACATGAACCGTGGTTCTCTGGTTCTCCTCCGTGGCCCAGAGAGAGGGATGGGA